>NC_056728.1:1791818545-1792006045 GCF_019279795.1 Protopterus annectens | reverse complement strand
CATATATAAAAGTGGGACAAAGGCCCCAAAATAGGGATATTTTTAAATATTACTCTTACAAACTTAGAAAGTTGATAGAATAACAGGTTTTGCATTAGCATGAATTTTCTGAAGTGTATGAAGTCTGAAATACAAATGTCTCATTATTTACTAACTTCAATATTTAATGATTTGTCACCAATTTGCCAGAAAACCACAATTGTGTGCAAAATGGTCCAAAATGAGGTGAAAATCTGTACACTTGAGAGTTATGCCCCTCATCCAGGTCCCACACAATCCTGACAGATTACTGCTTTCTTATTTTAACACTTTTTCTTATTTTTAGCTTTTTCTCTCCATCCTTTTAACATACTGTGAATATGTAAGGTAGTGACAGCTGGGCTAGGGAGAGCAGGTAGTGCATGTGTAACAAATGTCAGCATAGCTAGCTGGAGTTTTATAAAATAATTATATGTCATTTGAATATCAAACTGACTTGTACACGTTTGTGTTGAAAATGTGTTTATAAGTTGCTTGTGTTGAAAATGTATCAACAGTGGGTCCTGTGGGACAGGAAAGAAATATAACTGCATGTCATATTTTTGTAACTGATTAAATGTATATATCCTGACAGAGGATGCTGGAAGGGAAGAGGTTAAGCAGCCAGCTAACTTGAAGAAAAATAGCCTGATTTTAACTGACTTGGTTTAGCCCATAAATGTTTTATCTCCCAGTTCTGAATGCAGCCAGAGATGCAATATCTGTGCCAGAAAATGCTTTGTTAGTCTCTGTAGGAATGGGGGAGTATTGAAATTGCTTTATGGCTCCCATATGCTACCATAAACCTTAACAAATCTCTAAATATGTATTTTGACACATCTGTACCAAAAGCCTGGCTCAGCTTCTAGTAAGAGTGGTGGTGTGGGAACCACAGAGTTAGGTGGCCAAATGTGATGTCATTTTGTAGCCAGCACTGAAATATTTATATACTAGTGAGGGGCACTCACTGTGCAGTCTGTTTTGGAATTGACAAGACTCCTCATCTACTTCATCTTGCCTTGCTCTATTAAGTATGTAAGGAACAGTAATTCTTTAGACAGTCAGGAAAATATAGTGAGATTAGCCAAGTATTGCTTTTTTCTGTATCTTTATGAGCATTTCCATTTGTGTTCTTTTTAATATTTCCTGTGACTGAAACTCTGGTGTTTACTGTAAACAGATATTGAGTATTTTCATGTTATTTTATTAATTATTATTAAATATATTTAAACTTGGCATTGTGGCTGGTCCTTTAGAAATATTCAACCTTTGGGAGTACCTATCTTTATTTAGTGACACTGTGGCATCATGCTCTTGAAAGTCTTGCTGCTTGGTCAACATAACCATTGGTATTAGTATTAATTTTACTTAATGAAACTGGATACCCTGACAAGAGTCTTAGAGTAACTGGTTGGTGGCAGTGTAACTACCTTATAGTCTTGGCAGAGGCGGCAGAGCTGGAAACCTGTGCTAGCCTTTCCCAGGTGTGTGTGTGTGTGTGTGTGTGTGTGTGTGTGTGTGTGTGTGTGCGTGTGTGCATGAAACTCATATATCAAACAGTGTGTCTGTCAACTACTTGGAAAAGGGACAAGAGCTCTTTAGTGGACAGTGTGGATTGTTATTTGAGCACCTGGAGAGAGAGCCTGGACCCATGACTGGAGTGTGTTCCCTTTGTGGTCTTAAGGGAAACTGTAATTGGTGCAGAGAGCTGCATCTGAAAATACCATGTGGGTCTATTTCTCTCAAAGTGAATATTCCCCACCAATGTCAGTGGTGAGGATTGAGGCTCCTTGATCACTGGCCCAGAGGAGGGACTTTACATATACCACAATTGGTCAAGACTGCAATGTAATAAGTAGTAAGATATGAATCAAATTGGGGGTGTAGGTGCCACATGGCTCTCAGAATTGATAGGGTTCTAGATGTGTTGATGTGCATCTAAAACGTTTTTCTTTTCCCAACCTTTTTAATTCAGTTGTGCCCCACTCAAAATTCATGACTGTGGAAACATTTTTTTTTTCTCAATGGAAAAATAAGTTGTGTCCAAAGGTGACAAAATAGCAGTCCCCAATAAACTTTGAAGATAATTTTTTACAACAATATATAAATATTGTCTGGGAATAGTGTCTGCCACCCTACTCCTTGAGAAAAGATAGTTATCTTCTGTATACACATCTACTGCTCATTTGGGATGAAAGTAAAAGCAGAAATGGCCACAGACATATATTATAGAGCTTAAGTACTGGGAGGTGGAAACCACAGCACTGTATAAAACCTGCTCAGAGGCAGGGAATACATGTAGACGTTCTACAAGCAGAATCACAGTCAAAACACTTAATCAGAGAATAAGCTGCTGTGTAATGACAATGCTCCTCACTGCACAGTTGTAGCAGTGATCAGTTAATATCACTTCAACTCTGCCCAGACTGCCACAGAAAGCCACTTATTGTGCATAATGATGATGTTTAATTGTAACCATAAGTGAAAATATGTCCAACTTTCTGAAAATTCTTTCTCCATCTTTTAGATGTACTGGAACTCCTTCCTCAAACACAAAGTTATTTTCATCCACAAAGAGCTCCAATACACATAACAAAGAAAATTTGTGCAACAGAAAGCAAACAATATGGAATGCAAAACAATATGGAATGCATTAATGAAAACCATATGAGCCACAATGAAAATGAAAAAAGCTTTTAACTGGACAAGGTTAAACACCATGCAGTTTTTAAAAATGTATAAAAGTGCTTTCGTCTCTATAACAGATTTCATCAGAACCATTAAAACGTCAATGCACTATATCAGTACTTTTATAACAAATATCCTGTCACATGATCATGACTAGTGATGATGTGTTAAAGGTATAGTACAGTAATCTAACTAAAACAATTCTTTAACCATCTATTCATAAAGACATAAAACACATAGGATTAATTAATTTCAAATAAATATAATTAAACTGATGTTGAAAATAAACAGATGAAATATGTAGGTCATATTTTATATTATTATCATTGCTAATTGTTAAAACCAGTTGATAGTATGCTTATTTTTAAATAAGAACTGATGTAAAAAAATGTTCAAGTTTAAATAAACTGATATACATACTTTTTCAAACAAAAATAATAAAAATATTGAAAAAGTAAACATAATGTGTCCTCTATTATGTTCTATAAAATATTTCATAATTTTGCTGAAAGCATTTTTAATACAGATACAGTACTCATGTGGAATCATTACAATGTGAACTGGGGAAGAAATTATCAAGGCTAGAAAAAAGTAAAAAAATTATGGCAGAGGCTAATCCCCCCCCCCTGCACCAATTTTTAAATTTTGATAGAGGTACCTCCAATTCTGATGACATAAGTTCATCTGAATATGGGGGTATTTTTCTTAAATTTTAGGGATACAATATTTTTAATTATAGACACTCACTGATCACCAAGGCTCATTTCTCTGTTTTCCAAGGGGTTTTCTTTTATTCTCTTTAAACATTCTGATGTGGTCAATTCTGTTTTAAAAATTAAAGCTTTTTACTAGGAAACTCAATTTATCAAATTTGCAGAAGACACAAACACCCCCAACACCCCCAATTGTAGGAGTACTTTTAAACCCCCATTACATCTCACTATTTCTACTTCTGAAACATTATGTGAAAATGAATTATATGAGCTGGAAACCAAAACAAATAAGAATTTTAAACACAATCTATTAGATGAGGAACATAAGGTATTAAATAATTTTATGAGTAATAAAAAACATAAGGATTATGAGGCCTAACAAAGGAGGTGAGCCAGTTTTTTTTTTGATAATACTGACTATGTCTTTGAACTGTTTAACATTTTACAAAACATGGATGTTTATTGTATTTCGTCTAGAAAGGAGTTCAACATAGCAGTTAGAATATAGTGGCATTCTTGGATGATGGTTTTATGCAAGACACTATCATTTTTACTTTGCATAAATTTCTAAAAAAATATCATCCAATCATTCCTACCGTCTTTGGAATTCCTGAGGGCCACAACAATATTTTAAAACCTCAATTTAGACTAATAGTGGCTGCACAAGGGTCTACAACATACTCCCTGGCAGTATCTGTGGATAAGACATTAAATTATACATTAAAAAATCAACACATACTCAAGGACTCTAGGGATTTCCTAGAGAGACCTAAAAAAAGAATAAATTGGTCCACATTCACCTTTTCTCGTGATAGATGTGGTAGAACTCTTCACCTGTACCCTCCAAGTGGAAGGCATGTAGTTATTTGAAAATGATTTCCTGGAATGTGAGTTCTTGACATCCACTGATATTAAATTGCACTGAGTTTTAATAAATAATAACGTTTTTATATTTTGAAGGAGATGTATACAAACAAGTTAAGGGTGTAGCAATGGGTGCACACGCTAATTTGGTGATGTATTCATGGTAAAGTAAATGCTTTAACTCCAATGTTTTCATCACGTTAAGTTATATCTGAGATTTCTGGATAACATATTTACTTTATGGGAAGGAGAACTGGAAATGATTGATGGCTTTGTGGAATACTTGAACAACACTGAGTTTTTTTGAAATTCACTTAACACAGCAATCATTCTATTAATTATTTAGATACTAAAAGTTCACTATCAGATGATGCCCTTGAAGCCATCATATACAGGAAGTCTACTTTTTCTAACGCCTACTTACACTGCAACAGTTTTCACTCTGTCACATACTAAAAGAGCTTGGTAAATGGTCATTTATTAGACTGGCCATAATGGTATCCAACGAAAACTTATCTGAAAAATGAAAAACAGATATTAGAAAAAGGTTTCTAGAGAGGGGATACCCAAGAGCATTTATAAATCCCATTGTACATGAAGTGTGCAAATACTGGGGGTTTAAATAAACATTTGTTAGGCAAAGATTTGGATAATATTCCATATTAGCCAAGAATAGACAGTCTAAATGGTGAGACTAACTTCCAGAGGACATTAGTATTACAGTACAGTGACTGCTCTAACCACAAAAAACATTATTAGGAAGTTTTGGTTAATATTTAGAAAGTACAGTTGTGTTCACTTACCATAAATGTAGATGCTCAAGTGTACTCACTGTTGCAGTCATCACATTTAGGTTATCTGCTTGCAGTAGCCCTCAGCCTGATTATCAAAGTTTTGGGTCCTGCGTTGGTTGCTGTCTCATCTTCCTTGACGTCAGGTAGTCAGGGGTATAAAGCATACAGCCGATGCCATTACATCAGTTTTTCTTGCCCCAGATGTCAGGAGACCCCCTATTGGGAAGCAGTTATATATATATATATATATATATATATATATATATATATATATATATATATATATACACACAAGGTTATACTTCCAACAAAAAAGCAAATACACCAAAAAGCTTTAAGCATAGTAAAAAGGAATAGCGGTATAGCCAAAAGAAGTCAGGGGGCTGGAGGGAGGGTAACTAGGACTGCAACAATGAATAAACTCGAACATCTACATTGATGGTAAGTGTACACAACTGTACTATGTTCATGTTTCACTGTTGCAGTCATCACATTTGGGTTAGATTCTCAAAGCTAAGGATGGGAGGAGGAAATTAGATAGCATTAGGACCAGCTATAAGGCCCTGCAAGACTGCAGTGGCGAAGCCAGCTCTGGATTTTAAGAAAATTGACAAATGGTAATGCTTGGTGAAAGTATGTACAGGGACACCTCTGAGACAGGCTGTAGAGGTAGATGCAGCCCTGGTTGAATGTGGTCTTATCCCCTGTGGGATAGGTTTTCCATGGTGCTTATAGCAGAAGTGAATGCAATGGCCTATCCATTTAGAAATGGTTTGCTTTGAAATGGCCTTCCCCTCTGCCCCTGCAGCAAATGCCATCAGCAGCTGTTCAGATTTCCTGAGAGATTTAGTCCTGCCCAAGTAAAATCTAGGTTGTCTGTGCACATCTGAGGAGTGCAGTATACATTGCCCTTTGTTCTGTGGATTAGAAAAGAAGGTTGGCAAATGAATGGACTGATTAAGAGTCACACTAGATACTACCTTGGGCATGAAGGAGGGATTGGTCCTGAGGAACACCCTGTCCGCATGAAAGATGAAAGGCTCCACTGCCATAAGGGCCTGTAATTCATTCACCCTTCTTGCTGAAGTGATGGCTAAAAGAAAGGCTGTTTTCCAAGAAAGGAATTTCAACTCTGCATTTACAGCTGGCTCAAAAGGAGGTAGAGTGAGCTTTTCCAATATAAAGTTAAGGTCCCAGGCTGCAGTTGGGGCTCTCCTGGGTGGTCTTAAGTTTTTGGCCCCTCTGTGGAACTGCTTGAGCAGTGTATGAGAGAAGAGGGGTGGTTCTGTGTTGTAATAAACTGAAATGACTGAGGCATGAATTTTGATGGAGGAAAAGGAAAGGCCCTTGTGAAGCATCTCAGTTATGTATTGAAGAATCTGGGGTAAATTGGACACTGCTGTACCCATCCCCTGAGCTTTGCTCTAGGAACAGAATCTTTTCCATTTTTCAGCATAAGATTTTCTAGAACTAGGCCTCCTTGCCTCCAGAATGACATCCAACACTTGCTTACTGAGGGGTGGTAACGGAGAGATCAGGTAATTAGCCAGGCCGCCAGGTTCAGGATTTGAAGCTGAGGGTGCAGAATCTAGCCCTCCTGCTGGGACAGCAGGGTAGGGGTCTGAGGCAGGTGCCATGGTGCCAGCAGTGACACACACCACAAGAGGGGGTACCAGTGTTGGCATGACCAGTCTGGTGCAATCAGTATCATCCTTGGTTTGTCCTGTTTGATCTTTAGCTGGAGATCCTTGACAGGAGAGGCAGAGGAAGAAAGGCATAAAGTGATAGATTTGTCCAGGTGAAGGACAGGGTATCCACTTTCCAAGATTGTTTGTGGGGATTCTTTGTGCAGAATTTGTCCAAATGGTAGTTTTGGGGGGGGGGGGCAAACAGTTCTATCTCTGGGCTCCCCCATTTGTTTATCAACGTTGAATGTTTTTGGCTCCTGTTTCCACTTGTGTGGATCCATGAGATTTCTGCTTAGTTCGTCTGCCAGTGTATTTAGCTTTCCTGGCAGAATTGAGACTGTAGGTGCACTTGGTAGCTCAAGGCTGTGTTCCACAGAGCCATGGCTAGTCTGCAGAAAGGGTATGAGTGGGTTCCTCCCTGCTTGTTTATGTACCACATAACAGTGGTGTTGTCTGTCTTTACCATTAATTGTCCTGGAAGAATGTGGTCCTTGAAGGCTGTCAGAGCATTCTTTACAGCTAACATTTCTTTTTGATTGATATGCAGGTGCATTTGACTTGGTTGGGTTCCATTTGCCCTGAATGCACTTCCCTGCCAAGTGAGCCCCCCCCCCCATGCATAGTCTGATGTGTCTGTTATTAGGGTTTGGGTGGCAGGGGGTAGAGTGAATGGCAGTCCCTTGTTTTGGTGGCAGGCCTCTGCCCACCAAAGGAACTCTAATTGTAGGCAAGGTATGATGGGAATCATTGCTTCTAGATCCTGAGAATGTTGACACCATATGCTTTTTAGATACCATTGTAGTTTCCTCATATTTATTTATTTATTTTACAACTGGTGAATACAAAGACATGCATCTGGAGCCTTTCTCCCCGGGCCTCCGCTGAAAACTGGCTTCGCTCCAAGTCGGACTTTCCCTGTTAACAAATGTAAAATAAATAAATAAATCTGGGAAGTTGTGTTCAAGCTTGCTCTCAGGAATACAATTTGTTGGCAGGGTACAATATGTGATTTCTTTTTGTTTATGGTGTACCCCAGAGAAGTTAGCACCTTTTGTACAAATGCCAGATGATTCAAAAGTATGTCCTGGCTTTCTGCATGAATTAGACAATCCCCCAGGTATGGGTATATTTGAATATTTCTTTGCCTGCAAAATGCAATGACTGGAGCTAGGCAATTTGTGAATACCCTGGGCGCAGTAGATTGCCAAAGGGCAGTGCAGAGAACTGATAGTGCATGAAGCCTGCTTTGAAACGTAGGTATCTCCTGCAAGATTCTCTGATTAGGATGTGCAGGTAGGCTTCCTTTAAATCCAGTGTTGCCAACCAGGCATCCTTGCCTAGCATAGGATGCAACTGGTGAAGAGTTAGCATCTTGAATTTTGGGATCACAAAAAAAGTGTTTAGGATAGCGAGATCCAGGATAGGACACCAGTTGTTGTCTTTTCTGGGCACCAGGAAAAGTCTTAAGTATAAACCTTGTCCCGTTTCCTCTTCTGGGACAGTTTGAATAGCCCTTATACTTAAGAGACAGAACTTGCTTTTGAGCCTCTGCCCACTGATTTGGGGGTAGATCTGGCCAACCGTTTGGGTTTGGTAAAGTGTGGAAGTGGAATCTGTATCCTTGGGAAACTATATTTAAAATCCATTTGTCCTGGGTAATGAATTCCCAGTTTTTTGCCTGCAGAGCAATCTTTTCCCCTAAAGGAGCAGTCAGTTGAGAAGGGCTTGGAAGTTTTAAAGTTAAGTCACTGAGACAGTTTACCATAGGGGGGAGTCTTACTACTCCCTGCTTTGGAAGTAGGAGCCCCCCACTGTTTAGTCCTGTGCGTACCTTAGGACTGAAGCCTGGGTGCTCTGCTGGTTCTGGGTTTGGACTGAGAATGCCTGTAAGAGGCAGGAAAGGACCAGTTCTTAGAGGGCCAATGCCTACTAAATCTTGGAGGCTGTACTTGCAGGAAATCTTTAACAGTTTTGCATAGATTTAGCTTTTTCCTCCATCTTTTTAATTACTTCTTCTGCTTTGTTGCCAAACAGGCGGTCCTGGTTTAAGGGAGCATCCAGCAATTTAGCTTTAATATGATCTGGCAAAGATTGCTCCTTAAGCCAAGCATGCCTTCTAAGTACAGACCCAGTGACAGCAGCCCTGCAAGATACCTCTAGTGAATCAAAACCACATTGCAAAGTATGTTTTCCAACTTATTCAGCAGAATGCATTAAATCCTTTAAATCCTTATTTTCAGCACAGACAGGAATCAACATAATTTTCTGTTTAAGCAATGCAATAATATGCTGCTGATACTTTAACATATGAAACTGGCAGTTTAAGGCCCTAATGGCCAAGGTTGCAGAAGTGTATACTTTCTTACCCCATCTATCCAGCACCCTGGAATCTCTATCAGAGGGGGTAGGATTTTTCACAGTAGTAGCCTTAATGCCCTTTGGTCCCTGTGAAATGGTCTTAGGATCTGCAGTAGGATTTTTAAGGAGGAACTTGTGAGAGTCAGGAACCCTGTAATATCTATCTGGTTTTCTAGGAGCAGGAGGTAAGGAGTTAGGGGCCAAGCTAGATTCTGAAAAGGCATCATCAATTATGTCCAGTACAGGGGGGATACCTAAAGGCCTGTGCTGAGGCAGGAGTAAAAATTCCCTAAGCCTCTTTTTAGAATCAGCATAATCCTGACTTTCCCAGCGAAAATGCTCCCTAAGAGTATGCAAGGTTTCACCAAAAGAGAAATCCTCTGGAGGGGAAGCAGAGGGAATATAGTCCTCTGCATCAGAATCATCATAGGTAGATAAGGGTAAATCCTTGTCATCAGAGGAAACAGAAATTTCAGAATCCTGATCAGAAGAGTCATAAGCAAATTCAGTCCTAGTTCTCTTAGAGGGGGAAGGTTGGCTTCCCCTGATTAAAGTAATAAGGTCTTCAGCCATTCTTATCATTTGTTTTTTAGGCATAGAGGCCTGACCATGTGGTCTGGGCGTTAGTTTTTTAGGCGTCGGTTTAATACGCAAGTCAGTAGGCCTGAATACACCCTCAGAAGCCGGTGCCTGCACAGCTGATCCGGACCTATCCAAGGTAGAGACATCCGCAGGTTCCACAGTTGAAGCATATCACGGCATACTGGACTCCAAATGGGACTCATTAGAGGCCTGCAAATCTGAAGTAGCGGGTATCAGGGGCTGCGAAATTGCCTCACTGAGTACCGGCGAACTAGAGACTAGCTTAGGAGAAGCGTCGTCGGCAGCTTTGGACCTAAGTGGCCTGTCTCTGTTTTTATCTTTGTGTTTTTTTGGAATGTCGGTAGTTGGGTGGCTTACCGAAGCCATATCTGAGTAATTGAACCGAGTACCAAAATATTTAGAAGCGTAAATATACCGATGATGAATAGTTCATTGTTTAAATAAGGCACAAAACCGACAGCGAGGTACATCGTGGTCAGGGCCTAGGCAAGGAATACAGTACAAATGAAAATCTTTATGAGATATTTGCTTTCCACAAGAAATCCAATTATTGACTTTTACTGACATCGGTTTAGAGCAAGAAAAAGTTTCCCCAATGGGGTACTTAGCTTTAGTTGAAGACTTCGGTTCTGAAATTTGAAATGAAAATTTCAGGGGTCGGCCGACCGGCACTTATGAACTGCTTCTGCTTCGGGCACCACACGGCAAGAAAGACTGATGTAATGGCGTCGGCTGCATGCTTTATATACCTGACGTCATGGAAGATGAGACAGCAACCGACGCAGGACCCAAGATTGATAATCAGGCCGACTGAGGGCTACTACAAGCAGATAACCCAAATGTGAAATTGCATCAGTGAAACACGAAGAATATCAATGAACAGTTGTATCAGATAGTAGGTGATCAACCTCATTTTGTTTTTAAGGTACCTTTTAATTTGAAAAATATTAGAATAACAGTGAAACCATGAAATGTGGAGCATGTCGTAAATGTGTATGTATATTTTCTCTGGTTCCTACATAACTCTTGAGAATATTTTTAACATCTTAGTCAAATTACTAAATGGGAATTGTAATACACAAAGGGTAGTCTATATTGACAAATGTAACCAATGTCCTGCTTTTTATATAGGCAAGATGGAAAGATCTTTGAAAAAAAGAATGTATGAGCACTATTATGACATCCTTAAATGTAATTCTAAAATGCTTTTTATAGCACTAGTTCATAAAAAGTTTAATAAATTCAAATTTGGCATTTTAGAAAAAGTTGGGATTAACCCTTGGGGGTGGTACATGGGAATCCACCCTTATATATAAAGAATTCATTTATCAACTTAAACTGCATGTGATGAAATAGCCAGGCCTAAATGATAAAGTAAGTATTGCATCAGTACTAAAAATGAGTTCAGCAAAATTATGAAATATTTTATAGACATAATAGAGAACATATTATGTTTATTTTTCATTTTATTTTATTATTTTGTGTTTAAAAAATAGGCATAGCAATTGATTTAAACTTCTATTTCACACATTTTTACATCAATTCTTATTTACAACATAAATCATACTATCAATAGTTTTTAACAATTAACAATAATACTAATATAAAATATGACTTGCATATTTCATCTATGTAATTTCAACATGAGTTTAATTAAATTTGAAATTAATGAATAGTAGGTGTCATATGCTTTTATGAATATATGGTTAAAGAATTTTTTTTAGATTATGCCCTTAACAGATCATTACTGGTCATGATCATGTGACAGGATATTTGTTATAAAAGTACTGATGTAGGAAATTGACTTCTTAATGGTTCTGATGAAATCTATTAGAGACAAAAGCACTCTTATTATTATATATTTTTAAAAACTGTGTGGTGCTTAACCAAGTGCAATTAAACATGTTTTTTTTTATTTTCATCATGGCTAATTTGTTTTTCATTAATGAATTCCACATTATTTGCTTCCTGATGCACAAATTGTCTTGGGTCTCAGTTGTGATTTTTTTTTGTGCATCTGCCATGGTCTAGCTTGGATTGGTGTTTAGCCCCAATATGCATAACTTACAGCCAACTGTTGACTGTACACTCTTCAGAAGTTTTACTATGTTAAAAATTAGCCACAGTATCTAGTTGGCTTCATACAAATGCACACTAGTTCTGCAAAACCAGAATAATGACTGCTTAACTTAGATGAATGTTAGCAGGATCAGGATGATGCAGCGGTTGTGTTGCCTCACAGCAAGAGGTTCTCCAGTTTAATTCTCGGCCGTGGTGCCTTCTGTGCAGAGTCTGCATGTCCTTCCTGCATTCATGTGGGTTTCCTTTGGATGCTCCAATTTCCTCCCATATTACAAAAACATGCATCTGGAGCATTTCTCCCCATACCTCCACTGAAAATTGGCTTTGTTCCAAGTTAGACTTTCCCAGTAAACAAATGTTAAACAAATAAATAAATAAAATCAGTCACCAGTATTCATCACTAGGCCCATCATACTCAGCAAATAATGCCAAAAACTGTTGACTGTGCATACCTCAATTGTTGGATAGTGGCAGAAACACAGTGGTCACAGTAATATATTTCAGCTTTGCTTCACACATACAGTAACCAAACTATTCTAATCTAATTCACATACATATCCATTAGTCATGCAAATACAGAATAATGAATGTTTAGCATAAGCAAAAAAACAGTAAGGTCAGTCACTGTCATCCACACAGGGCCTCCATATCCAATAATTATAGCCACTTAGCTGACTGTGTACACTTCAGATGTCGGAGAGTGAAAAAAATTACACAGTATTTTATTTCAACTCTGTTTCACACTAGGAGTAGTTACTGTAAAGAATTGCAGCTTGTTTCACAGAGACACTCATTAGTCTTTCAAACCCAGAATAATGACTTGTTTACTCTGAACAAAAGACAGCACCACTAATCACTTTCATTGACAGTGGGGCCCCTACCTACCTAATTACAGCCATTCTGTTGAGTGTGTACACCTCAGAAGTCTGATCATGATAAAAAAAGAAATCATGGCCACAGTTATGTTTTACAACTTAGTTTCAAACAACAGAAGCCTCCATAAAGTACTGCTTCACACAAAAACATATTAGTCCTGCAAATACATACCAATTACTATTTCAGCTCAGCAAATGAAAACAAGGCCAGTCACTTTCATCCACATACAATTGAAACCAAATTTACTACAGTATGTATAAATCACACATCAGTTTGCAATAAAATATTAAAAATAATAATAGTTGTCCATGACAATTTATTTTAGATAATGGGCAAGATGTAACTTGAATGCCCCAATGGAGACAAAAAAAAACAGTCTTCAACAGGGCACTAATGTACCAGTATTGACTAATAAAAATAGTCTGCTGCTTTATGGTTGTGTAACAATGTACCATGAAGCATGGATGAAATAATAGCAAATGACTGCCATCTTCTTAAAATTCACTATACAAGGTATACTTTTTCAACAGCTGAAAAAAAAGTAAAATGGAAGAAAAAGTCATGACTCATGTAGCAAAAGTAATAGCAACAGCATTTTTAAGGACTTGCAATTACGCTTCTCCCTTGCTGGCATTTAGATGGTGAACAAGCAAAAAATGCAAGTGTGTGTGTGCGTGCATACACCTCTGTAGACATTAAAGACTTACATAAATTATATGTTGGATATAAACCACTTCCTCTAACAAAAATGGCACAGGAACTTTAAACATTAGGTAGAGAAAAGTACAGTTGTGTACACTTACCATAAATGTAGATGTCTGAGTGTATTCACTGTTGCAGTCATTACATTTGGGTTATCCCTGCCAGGGTAGCCCTTGGCTGGCCCGAATACCAGAGGCTTAGTATTTCTGCATTGGTTGCTGTTGCTTCAGGACTGAAGTCAGGTTGGCAGTAGTATAAAGTAAGGGAGCCGATGCCATTACATCAGTTTTTCTTGCCCTAACCTGTCAGGAGCCCCCAAGTGGGAGCCAGGTTATGGTGGAAGAATCCCACCAGTAGAAAGTAAATACCAATATGTCCCTTGAAAGGAAAGAGAAGAAAGAAGAGGGGATGGATGGAGGGAAACTAGGACTGCAACAGTGAATACACTTGAACATCTACATTTATGGTAAGTGTACACAACTGTACTATGTTCTTCTTGTTTCACTGTTGCAGTCATCACATTTGGGTTGATTCCCAAAGCTGAGGAAATGGGTGGAGGCAGTCAAGGAAACTAGGGGCTGGCTAGGATGCCCTGCAAGACTGCAGAGGCAAACCCTGCCCTGGATTTAGAGAAGATAGGAAGGTGGTAATGTTTGGTAAAGGTGTGAACAGATATCCAGGTGGCAGCATCCAGTATGTCCCTGGTGGGGACTCCTCTGAGGAGAGCTGCAGAGGTGGAGGCTGCTCTGGTGGAGTAAGTCCTGATCCCCTCGGGTCGAGGCTTTCTATGCTGCTTGTAGCAGAAATGGATGCAGTATGCTATCCATTTGGAAATGGTTTGTTTGGAGAAGGCTTTGCCCTCTGCCCCTGCAGCAAAGCTAACCAGCAATTGAGCTGACTTTCTGAAGAATTTAGTCCTGTCTAGACAGAATCTGAGCTGTCTGTGCACATCTAGAGAGTGCAGGATCCTTTCCCCCTTGTTCAGTGGGTTACAGAAAAGGTGGGTAAATGAATGGTTTGGTTGAGAGCCACACTGGACACCACCTTGGGCATGAAGGATGGGTTAGTCCTGTGGGATACCCTGTCAGCACGGAAGATGATGAAGGGTTCCACAGCCATGAGTGCTTGCAGACCTTTCTGGCTGAAGTGATGGCCAGAAGGAAAGCTGTCTTCCAGGAGAGAAATGTTAGTTCTGCTGAAGAGGCTGGTTTGAAGGGGGCAGGGTGAGCTTTTACAACACAAAGTTAAGGTCCCAAGCTGGGGTTGGTGCTCTGAGTGGCCTCAAGTTCTTAGCCGCTCTTAGGAACTGTTTGATCAGAGGGTGTGAGAAAAGGGGCTGCTCAGAGGGGAAATGAGCAGAGATAGCACAGGCATGAATTTTAATACAGGAAAAAGAGATACCACTGAGTAACAGGTAAGCTAAGTAATCCAGGATGAGAGGGAGGGAGGGCTGTGCCGTATTGGCTCCCTTAGCCTGAATCCAGGTGCCGAACCTTTTCTATTTGTCAGCATAAGACTTTCTAGTGCTAGGGCGTCTGGCCTCACATATAACATTTAGAATCTGTTTACTGAGGTTGGCAGATTGATTGGGGTTTAGGGAATAAGCCAAGCTGTCAAATGGAGGGTCTGCAATTGGTGATGCATGAAGTCTCCTTCCCTCTGGGTCAGGATTGTTGGAATCTGAGTGAGATGCCATGGTGGCAGTGGGGACAGGCTGCGCCATGGGGTACCAATGTTAGCGAGGCCAGTCTGGAGCAATAAGAATTGTCCTTGGTTTTTCCTACTTTATTTTGAGCAGTACTCTGGGGATGAGAGGTAGTGGAGGAAAGGCATAGACCGATAGATTGACCCAGAGGAAAGACCAAGCCATGCAGTGATGCTCCTTGGTGCAGAGCTTGCTGAGCTGATGGTTGGTGTGGGAGGCAAAGAGGTCGACCTTTGGGGTGTCCCATTTCTGAGTTATTAGGGTGAAGGTTTTTTTGTCGAGCTGCACTCATGTGGATCCAGACGATTTCTGCTTACGTGGTCTGCCAGAAAGTTTAGAGAACCTGGTAGGAATTGTGCTAACAGGTGGAGTTGCATGGCAGAGGCTGTGTGCCAAAGGGTCATGGCCAGCCTGCACAGAGGGTAGGAGTGAGTCCCTCCCTGCTTGCTGACATACCACATCACAGTGGTGTTGTCTGTTTTGATCAGGAGAGCCCCTGGGGAGAGAAGGGGCTTGAAAATTGTCAAGGCATGCTGGACAGCTATCATCTCTTTTTGGTTGCTGTGCAGATGGATTTGCTGTGGGCTCCATTGGCCCTGTATGCACTTGCCGTCCAGGTGTGCACCCCAGGCATAGTCTGATGTGTCTGTGTTGAGGGTCTGGGTGGCGGGGTGTGGTGAGAAAAGTAGTCCCTTGTTGTGGGAGCATGCTGTTGCCCAAAGAAAATATTTTCTGAGGCAAGGTATTATGGATACAAGAGTCTCCAGGTCTTGAGACTGTTGACACCAAAGGTTTTTTACATACCACTGAAGTTTCCTCATATGCAGTCTGGCATATGGAATGAGTAGAATGCAAGATGCCATGAACCCCAGAGCTTGCAGGATTTTCCTTGCAGATTGCTGGGGTCTGGTGGCTTGTTGAGAGAAGTATCTTGTCAGGAACGTTTGCTTTTCTGGTGTAAGGAATGCCATCTGGGATGCTGTGTCTAGGCTTGCTCCCAGGAATATAATCCTTTGGGTGGGTACCTGTTTGGATTTCCTTTCGTTGATTGCATACCCTGGGGAGGTTAGTAGGGAATTTACAAAGGCCAGGTGCTTGAGCAGCTTTTCCTGGCTGTTTGTCTGAATTAGGCAGTTGCCTAAGTATGGGTAAACCTGGATATTCCTTTGTCTGCAAAAGGCAATGGCCAGAGCCAGACATTTTGTGAAAACTCTGGGAGCAGTAGATAAGCCAAAGGGAAGTGCAGCGAACTGAAAGTGCAGAGATCCTGCCCTGAAACACAGGTATTTCCTGCATGATTCCATGATAGGAATGTGAAGGTAGGCCTCTTTTTGGTCTAGGGTGGCTAGCCAAGCATCCTTGCACAGCATGGGTAGCAGCTGCTGGAGGGTGAGCATTTTGAATTTTTGTATCACCAGGAAGATGTTTAGAATGGATAGATAGAGGATGGGGTGCCAGGTGCCCTCTTTTCTGGGTACCAGAAAAAGTCTGGAGTAGAAATCTTGGCCTTTCTGTTCAGCAGGAATGTACTCTACTGCCCTCATAGAGAGCAGGGAAAGGACTTGTTTTTGTGCCTCTGCCCACTGGTTTGGAGGTAGATCTGGGAACCCTTTTGGAGTTGGAATGGTGTGGAAAGAAAATTTGTATTCCTGGGACACTATGTTGAGAAACCAGTGGTAGCTGGTAATGGTGACCCAGGTGCTTGTGTGAAAGGAGAGTTTTCCCCCTAGGGGTAAGTGAATGTGGGCAGAGGGAGGGGGTGGGGAGGAGAGTCATTGTGAGTTCTTAACATAAGGGGGTGGGGCTTAGAACTCCCTGTTTTTGAAGTGGAGGAAGTCCACTGTATAGATCTCTGCATTCCCTGTGGCTGTTGTCTAGGGGGTCAGCTTCTCCGGGGGGTCTGGGCTGCACTGACCTGGTGGGAGCAGGAAAGGACCAGTGCTTGGAGGGGCAATGCCTGCTGAACCTGGGTGGCTGGATCTATAAGAAATCATTAACTGTCTGCACAGATGTTGATTTTTCATCCATCTTTTTTATAGGTTCATAGGTTCATACTAGGCTATCTGCCCTGGGGCATTTATAAGCCTAGCCCAATTGTGTTTGGCTTATGCCACCCCTTGATTTGAGTATACTGTGCCCTTTTTAAAGTTTAGTTTACTGTGCCTCTGTCTAATAGTGACACGGAAGTAATCCCCGGGACAAACCTACGATCCCCCATCCACTCATCAAGATTCTTCTTGAAGAGAGTCAGTGAGGTGCTCTGCCTAACATGAATTGGAATTCTATTCCAGAGCGAAGGGAGCCTCTGGGTTATGAATCTGTCCCTCCAGCATGTTCTATTTATTTCTGTGCTGAGGTTCAAGTCCCTCGAGCGCGTGGCTCTAAGGGATTTAGATTTACTGAGGTGGAGCATGTCCATTAATTCTGGGTTGGACATAGTTTTATATGTCAGGCATAGATCGCCTCGAAGCAGGAGGTATGCAACTGAGTAGAGCTGTTTTTTTTTTTTAACTGAGCAGCATATGGCATCTGTTTGAGTCCCTTGAACCTCCTGGTGAGGTACTTTTGGGGTCTTTCTAATTGCTGCAGGTGTCGGGTAAGGTACATCCCAAAGGGGGCATTGTATTCTATGATGGGCCTGATGAGGGATGAATAAAGGGGCACGATTACCTCTCTTGATCTAGATGTGAATCCTTTCATGATGAGGTGGGCTATGTAGAAGGTCTTTCTAACCACTTTGGCAATGTGGTTGTCAAAGGAGAGATTGCTATCAACTTGGGTCCCCAGATCCCTAATTACTTTCTCTGTACTTAATGGGTTACCACCTATGTGGTAATTTGTGGGCACATTGTTTTTGCCAAAGGGTATGACTATATACTTTTTGGCATTTAGCTTTAGACCATGGCTTTGGCACCAGTTATCCGTCTCTGCGAGACCTTTTTGAAGGATGTTTGTGTCAGCTGGAGAGTCAATTATGGTGCCCAGTTTGCAGTCATCTGTGAACTTGGTGAGCCATAGTCCTCCCACGTTGGCCTGTACCTCAGAAAAGGAAATACCGAACAAGAGAGGTCCCAGGACAGAACCTTGTGGGACGCCACTTGTGACCGGTTTAGAGTCTGACATGGCCCCAGCAACTCTGACTCTGTGGGTTCTGTCTTTGAGCCAGTTTGCGACCCATCTTGTGACATAGGGGTTTATATTTAGGCTGGATAGCTTATCTATGATGCCTGACTGGGGTATTGTGTCAAATGCCTTTGCGAGGTCGAGATAGGCTGTGTGGACTACCTTCCCTTCATCTATGGCCTTGGTGACTGTTTTGAAGAAGTCGACCAGGTTCAAAAGGCAGGATCTGCCCTTGACGAAGCCAAATTGGGTAGGATCTAGTGTCTGTAGGTCCCCAATGTCTTTGTTTATGAGTTCCATGATGATCCTCTCCATAGCCTTGCATACTAGGCTAGTCAGGCTTATGGGGCGATAGTTTCCAGGGTCCACAGAGGTGCCACCTTTGTGGAGTGGGACCACTGTTGCTGTACGCCATTCTTTGGGCACATATCCTGTAGTTGTACAGCAGTTTTACTTGAGGGATTAGGTCTTCTTGCAGTTCATGTAGGACACAACCCGGGACACCATCTGGTCCCATGGAAGCAGTGTTTTTTGCTTTGGAGAGGGCGGCCTTCACCTGAGCATCAGAGATGTTTGGGAGATTGCACTCTGCTGGGATAGATACTTGCTCTTTTGGGGGGGAGGGGGGGGAGAAGTTTGCACTGAACCTGTCTGCCAGGATATTGGCAATGTCTGTGGGTTCAGTGTATTTTTTGTCGTTTAGTATCAACTCAGAACAAGTCTGGGAGTTGCATCCCAGGTTCCTAACATAACTGAAAAAAGCCTTATGATTGTCTTTAGTGTCCTGTGCAATTTTTCTCTCAAAGCTGGCCTTGGAGGATTTTATGAGGGATCGTAATTTTTAGCTAGTACTGATCAGAGATGCCTTCCCTTTTAGGGGTTTTGCTCTATCATGTAGTAGCTTCCTCCTTCTGTTGTACAGTTTATTTATGGCTGGGTCCACCAGACTGGACGCCTGCCTTTGGATGATTGGGTCTTGATTTTGTTTGGGATAGCATGATCCATGCATTCCTGGAGATGTCCGTAGAATGCGTTTATATAGGATTCTGCAGTTTGGGCCGTAGTTTCCACTGGCTCTGGGGCCTTGAAGGATTCCACTTCGGTTTTGAGAAGTGTGAGGTTCGCTTTTGAGAAGTTTTTCACTGTGGTTTTCTGGGCTGGGGGTGGGGTCGGGATGTGGATATCCAGTGAAATTAATTTGTGGTCTGATCTTACCAATGAGGGATATACTTCTGGTATGGAGCATAGAGTCCCAATGTTGGTAATTATCAGGTCTAGTATGTTTTCCCCTCTTGTGGGAGTGGTGACTAGTTGTTCCATAGCATTTGAGTTTATAAATTCCAGGAACCTTTGGGCTAAGTTGCTGGGGCTTGAGTAATGCTCCCAGTCTATGGGTAGTTGAAGTCGCCCAATATAATGGTGTTCGGAGAGATCTTCATGTTCTCCAATGTTTTCAGGAAAGCTGAGTGGGATTCCTGGCTTTGAGAGGGTGGTCTGTAGGATGCTATAAACTGAAAATCAGTCTTGCCCACTGTCAGTTGCACATGGATGGTCTCTGATACTTCGTGCAATGCCACTAACCTGGAGGTGTGGATATCCTTGATAAATATGGAAACTTTTAAGACTTCTGCCTTAGTGCCAAATAAGTTGTCTTTGTGCAAGGGGGCATCCAACAATTTAGATTTAACATGGTCTGGCAAGGGCTGTTGCTTAAGCCATGCATGCCTAAGTACAGAACCAGCGACTGCTGCCCTGCAAGAATCGTCTAGGGCATCAAAACCACAGTGGAAGGTGTATTTAGTTACTTGACTTGCAGAATGCATTAACTCTTGTAACTCTTTAGATTCTGCACAAGCGGGAAATGAAGTCATTTTTTGTTTGAGGAGTTCCAGGGCATGTTGCTGAAATTTTAGCATATGGAACTGGCAATTTAATGCTCTGAGAGCAAGAGTAGCAGAGGTGTATACTTTTTTACCCTATCTGTCTAGTGTCTGAGGGGGTGGGATTCATAGCAGAGGCTGCTTTAATTCTTTTAGGCCCTTGAGAAATTACCTCGGGGTCAGCAGTAGGGTTTTTAAAAAGAAATTTGTGTGAGTCAGGGACTCTGTAATACCTGTCTGGTTTTCTGGGTGCAGGAGGGAGGGTATCAGGAGTCAAACTGGATTCCAGGAAAACATCCCCCACAACATCGAGGACAGGGAAATGGCTAGGGGTGTGTGCTGTGGAAGATCTAAGAATTCCCTTAGTCTCTTTTTAGACTGAGGGTAGTCCTGACTTTCCCATTGAAAATGTTCCCTTAAGGTATGAAGGGTTTCCCCAAAGGAAAAATCCTCTGGGGGAGAGGCTGAAGGAATGGAATTCTCCACATCAGAATCCTCATAAGCAGAGAGGAGTTGCATGTCTTCATATTCAGATGCATCAGAGTCATCAGACTCCTTTTCAGACAAAACTACAGGGGACAGATCTCTTTTTCTTTTGGAAGGGGTAGCTTGGCTTCCCCTGATCAGCATGATAAGGTCTTCCGCCATTTTAAGCATTTGAGACTGAGGCAAGAAAGCAGGTGCCTGAGATTGGGTCGTCGGTTTCTTGGGTGTGGTTCATACCCTGAGCCTAAGAAACTCTGTAGTTTTCAAAAGAACGGTAGACACAAAAGAAGTCGTCAGTTTATGTCGAGAATTGGTAGTGCGAAGGACTTCCTCGGAAGCCGGTGCCTGCTCAGTGGCTCTGGACCATCCAAGGGAAGAGACAACCGCAGGATCCTTAGTCGAAGAATAGTTTTGTGGCATACCGGACTCTGTAGTGGCCTGCAAATCCACAGAAGCGGGCATCAGGGGCTGCGAAAGTGCCTCACTGAGGACCGGAGAACTGACGACTAGCTTAACAGAAGCATCGTCGGTAGGTTTGGACCTGTGCGATCTGTCTCTATCTTTACATTTATTTTGGAAGATCTGCTGTCGGATGGCTTACTGAAGCCATATTGGAATTTGAGGACTGTAAGTGAAAATATCTAGCTACAATAAGGGCCTGACGATGAACAGTTCTGGCATTGAACAAAGCACAGAAGTGACAATGGGGGATGTCATGGTCTGGGCCTAAACAAGTGATGCAGTAAGAATGAAAGTCTTGGTGTGGTATTTGCTTTCCACAGGCGAGACAATTGTTAACTTTTTCTGACATCGGTTAGTGCAAGAAAAAAGGATCCCCAACAGGGTACTTAGCTTTAGAAGACTTCAGCTTCAATTTGGAAGACGAAACTCAGGTAGCGGCCGACCGGCACTCATGTGAACTGCTTCTGCTTCGGGCTCCGCAGCAAGAAAGACTGATGTAATGGCATCGGCTGCCTTACTTTATACTACTGACGACCTGACATCAATCCTGAAGTGACAGCAACCGACGCAGAAATACTAAGCCTCTGGTATTTGGGCCGGCCGAGGGTTACCCTGGCAGGGATAACCCAAATGTGATGACTGCAACAGTGAAACACGAAGAACATCTACTTTACATCAAACATAAAAAACACACACAGAAATATATATCCATATATATATATATATATATATATATATATATATATATATATATATATATATATCCATATATATATATATATATATATATATATATATATATATATATATCCATATATATATATATATATATATATATATATATATATATATATATATATATCCATATATATATATATATATCCATATATATATATATATATATATATATATATATATATATATATATATATATATATATATATATATATACATATATATATATATATATATATATATATATATATATATATATATATATATATATATATATATCTATATATATATATATATATATATATATATATATATATATATATATATATATATATATATATATATCCATATATATATATATATATATATATATATATATATATATATATATATATCCATATATATATATATATATATATATATATCCATATATATATATATATATTTATATATATATATATATATATATATATATATATATATATATATATATCCATATATATATATATATATATATATATATATATATATATATACATATATATACATATATATATATATATATATATATATATATATATATATATATATATATATATATATATATATATATATATATATATATATATATATATATATATATATATATATATATATATATATATATATATATATATATATATATATATATATATATATATATATATATATATATATATATATATATATATATATATATATATATATATATATATATATATATATATATATATATATATATATATATATATATATATATATATATATATATATATATATATATATATATATATATATATATATATATATATATATATATATATATATATATATATATATATATATATATATATATATATATATATATATATATATATATACATATATATATATATATATATATATATATATATATATATATACATATACATATATATATATATATATATATATATATATATATATATATATATATATGTACAGAGAGAGAGAGAGAAATACAAAATACTTTAATAGATTGCCCATTATCTATATGTAATAATGCCCAACATGTGGGTATTATATGAGAAATATGGGGACTTTTCAGGGGTGGAGAAGCCCTCCATCTCTAGCACTGGGCCTCATAACAGCCCTGTGTTGTCTATTTCCTCAGGCATTATTACTTGCTTAAACCCATACAAGTATACACAGAGACCCACACAGACACATACAGACATACGTGGTGATATCTACAGGTGCCAGAGAAGGTGTAGAATTACACTCAGGCTAGGTGTTAATGAGTCAAGTTATCAAATGTCACTGGATCTTGGCTGTGATTCACTCTCAGGCAACAAGTAAGCAAACAATTGGCTAGCAGTTAATGTAATTTCTGCATAATACCGTTAGAAAAAAGACACAGCAAGAATCAATTACATTGTTAGGCAACTACTTAATATGTCATAAAATAAAATAAAACAAAATGTAAGTCAGAAAATACCAATGCTATACTTGCAGTTGTTGACTTCATCTCTATTTACCAAATAATGGGCCTGGGCAAATAAAAATGAACTACACTCTTCTAGTGCTAACCTTTAGAACCAGCATGGTTTTCAAGGACAACACATATACTGACAAAATTGCTACTAAGCTATCAGCTTTTGGCAGCTCTGAGGTTGGTGAGGAGAGAATGTTTTATTTTAGAAATAAAGGCATCCTCTTATGTCCTGGAGTTGTTCAAGAAGTACTAGTTTTCTGAGAAATACTAAATGTTTTTCTTTCTTTCTTTCTTTCTTTATTTTACGCAGCCTTCTAAGACAATTTTCATTTGCTATGTCCACGTAATCTCATTTCTTTTACTGGGTGTTATCTAAAGTAAGAAACAAATAAACATAAGACAAAATAATCTTGAACACAGAAACTTTTGATAAAAGGACTGGCATTAGCCTACCATCACTCTTTGATGTTTATTAAAGCTTTGATCAAATATTTCTGAAAACAATAAGCTGTAAAGGAGCATGAGACACTTCAAAGGAGAAATAATTTCAGCACTGATGCAGGCTGTGAAGTAGCTGAAAAGGCAAGAAGAACTGAGGATGGTGTCCATCAATACTGCCTTTACACGAGCACCTTTGTCCACCTACCAAGGTTCTATGGAATGCCAGCATAGAACCAGGCCTAAACCTTCATATGGAAAAAACTCAGGCAAGGGTTAAGACAATATATGTGTGGTATAACTCAAATGTTATGATTTATTGTTCCAGTAACACTCCCCAGAGAAGATCTGTACTGAGATTTGTAGCTTATAGATACATAAAATGAGTTTCATTATGAAATTCAATAAAGCAAGATAAATGGGACATGTTTCTATCATATAAAATTTTCCATTAGCACATTATTTCTGTAAAACCCACTGTTTCAGCAAAAAAGCTAACTTGACCACAAAATTATTAAACTTCAAAATCAGCTCATTGAGCAATGTGTTTTTTTCAGTGAACAACTGCATAATCAGAGCCAGGGAACAATTCCAAAAGTCATGTGGGGAGGACTGTAATGGACTGGGAAAATGTGGTTCTTTCAAAGAAAGTGCAAGAAATGTGAACAAGTTGTATTAGAACTATATCAAATTAAAAAATGAAGTGTGTTGTGCCTGCCTTTGCAGTGAAATGAACTAACTGAAAAAATGTAAAATAATATATAAAGAACTTTTGGTGCATAAAGTAAACTCCAGCACAAGGTTCTTACACTTTTCTTATGGCTGGTGAAGGTTCTGTGAGGAGTACAGAACATAACACCTACAGTTGCAAGTATTTGCACTGTGAATAAGTCTCAGGGAGGGTATGGTGACACTAGCCATTGTCACCACCTGTGATTCAGGCTCATGTTGCAGACCTTGGTAAGGCATCTTTTTCAACATGTCTAGTGTTTTTTCTGCTTGGTCACACTGAAAATGCACCACATTGGTCAGGTAATTCAATTCCCGAACACAGAATGTGCCAAAACATAAACAAGTACTAGATTCAGTCTGTGGTGAGTGAAATTCCGGGGATCTAGTGATTCTAATTCTAAAGTGTGTGTAGCTGTACAGTCTAAAGCTCTATTTGATTATGGCAGAGCTTGGCTATTGCACAAGGCGACAGTAGAGCATATTTCTTGTACATCATTATTAACCCAGCTGCTTTTTGTATATTAATGAGTTACCAGTATTAGAATACACGCCTAATATATCTCAGCCACATTTAAACACTGACAGCACCAGTGTGGGAGTTGAAGCATGTAGCTCATGGCCATTGCATATTAATTAGTTGGCAATGGATGGATCTTATAAACTGGGCTTGTGTAACCTGTAAAGCTGTTTTGGTCACCAAAATGAGTACACCACTGTGGCAACAAAGTAAAGAGTTTTTAATTTCCTAGTAATGTCATTTGGAAACAGGCAAGAATGAGCTCTGCAGAGAGTAAAAAAAATATCAGCTTCAGGAGTATTTTTATTAACCAGGGTAGAAGCTGCAGACAATAATTAGTAAAGAGCTGATTGAATTTAGCTGGCAGAGGAAGAGGGCAAGTGTCAAGTGGGATACAGTGATTCTTCCAACAGAACAAGATGTTTTGGGATTACCTGATTTGAAGGGATATTTTAGAGCTATACAGTTAAAGGACATTTGTGTACACTAACCATAAATGTAAATGTTTGAGTGTATTCACTGTTGCAGTCATTACATTTGGGTAATCTGCTGGCAAGTTGCCCTCAGTCGGCCTGATTAACAAAGTCTTGGGTCCTGCATCGGTTGCTGTCCCTTCTTCCATGACGTCAGGTCGTCAGGGGTATAAAACATGCAGCCGATGCCATTACATCAGTTTTTTTTGCCCCAGATGTCAGGTGCCCCCCCCCCCCCCAAATGGGGAACAAATAAAATTAAAAGCACAGAAAATATACCTCCAATCCCAAAAGCAAATACACCAAAAGGGCTTTTAAGCATAGTGAAAGAAAGTAGAGGTATAGCCAAAGAAAAATAGGGGGCTGGAGGGAGGGTAACCAGGACTGCAACAGTGAATACACTCGAACATCTACATTTATGGTAAGTGTACACAACTGTACTATGTTCTTCATGTTTCACTGTTGCAGTCATTACATTTGGGTAGATTCGCAAAGCTATGGTTGGGTGGAGGGAATTATACAGCATTGAGACCAGCTATAAGGCCCTGCAGGACAGCAGTGGCAAAGCCAGCTCTGGATTTAGAGAAAAGTGGTAAATGGTAATGTTTGGTGAACGTATGAACTGAGCTCAAGGTAGCAGCTTCTAGAATGTCCCTGGTAGGAATACCTCTGAGAAAGGCTGTAGAAGTAGATGCAGCCCTGGTGGAATGGGATCTGATCCCCTGGGGGATAGTTTTTCCATGGTGCATATAGCAGACATGAATACAATGGCTTATATCCATTTGGAAATGGTTTGCTTTGAAATAGCCTTTCCCTCTGCCCCTTCAACAAATGCCACCAGCAGTTGTTCAGATTTTCTTTGAGATTTTGTCCTGTTTAAGTAAAATCTAAGTTGTCTGCGTACATCCAATGAATGCAGAATCTGCTTCCCCTTGTTCTGTGGATTGGGAAAGAAAGTTGGCAAATGAATGGACTGATTAAGAGCCACACTGGATACCATCTTTGGCATGAAGGATGGATTGGTCCTGAGAGATACCCTGTCTGCATGAAAAATGATGAAAGGCTCCACTGCCATAAGAGCCTGTAATTCGGATATCCTTCTAGCTGAAGTGACTGCTAAAAGGAAAGTTGTTTTTCAGGAGAGAAATTTTAAGTCTGCAGTAGCAGCTGGCTCGAAAGGAGGGAGAGTGAGCTTTTCCCATAAAAAATTGAGGTCCCAGACAGGAGTTGGAGCTCTCCTGGGTGGTCTTAAGTTTTTGGCCCCTCCGAGTACTGCTTTAGCAGAGGATAAGAGTAGAGGAGAGGTTCTGTGTTGTAATGAGCTGAAATGGCTGAGGCATGGATTTTTATGGAAGAAAAGGACAGGCCCTTGTGAAGCATCTCAGGTATTGTAAAATCTGAGGAATGTTGGGCACTGCTGTGCTTATCCCTTGAGACTGATTCCAGGCACAGAATCTTTTCCATTTGTCAGCATAAGATTTTCTAGTACTAGGCCTTCTCACCTCCAAAATGACATCCATCACTGGTTTGCTGAGGGATGCTAAGGGTGAATTTAGGTGATTAGCCACACTGCAAGATTCAAAGTTTATAGCTCAGTGTGTAGAATTTGGTTATTCTGCTGAGACAGTAAGTAAGGTGTCTGAGGCAGGTACCATGGTGGAAGGTGTGACACATTGCGCAGGAGTGGGTACCAGTGTTGGCAAGGCCAGTCAGGAGCAATCAAAATCATTTTTGGTTTGTCCTGTTTGACTTTTAGTAGAACTTTGGAGAGCAGAGGCAGAGGGGGAAAGGCATAGACTGATAGGTTTTTCCAGCTGAAGGATAGAGCATCCACTTTCCAGGCTTTTTTGTGATGAGTTCTTGTGCAAAATTTGTCTAACTGATAGTTCTGGGGTGAGGCAAAGAGATCTATGTCTGGGCTCCCCCGTTTGCATGTCAACATGTTGAAAATCCGTGGTTCCAGTTTCCATTTGTATGGGTCCATGAGATTTCTGCTTAGCTCGTCTGCCAGAGTATTCAGCTTTCCTGGCAGGAATTGAGCTTGTAGTTGTACTTGACAGGTCAAGGCCGTGTTCCACAATGCCATGGCTAGTCTGCAAACGGGGTAGGAGTGTGTACCCCCTGCTTGTTTATGTACCACATAACTGTGGTGTTGTCTGTCTTTATCATTAATTGTCCTGGATGAAGGTAGTCCTTGAAGGCTGTCAGTGCATTCTGTACAGCTACCATTTCTTTTTGATTGATATGAAGGTGCATTTGATTTGGGCTCCATTTGCCCTGAATGCATTTCCCTGCCAGATGTGCCCCCCAAGCATAGTCTAATGCATCTGTAGTTAGGGTTTGGGCAGCAGTGGGTGGTGTAAATGGCAGTCCCTTGTTTTTTTGGCAGGCCTCTGCTCACCATAGGAACTCTAGTTGCAGGCAAGGTATGATAAGAATCATTGTTTCCAGGCTGTGACAATGCTACCTCCATAGACTCTTTAAGTACCACTGAAGTTTCCTCATATGCAGTCTTGCATATGGAATTAGAAGAATGCAGGAGGCCATGAACCCCAAGGCTTGCAGTATTTGCCTTGCAGAAAGCAGGGTTTTTGTGGCCACCTGTTTGAAGTAAGTCACCAAATGAATTTGCTTCTCTGGCATAAGGAAAGCCATCTGGGCAGCTGTATTCAAGCTTGCACCCAGGAATATAATTTTTTGAGAGGGTACCAGTTGTGATTTCTTTTCGTTTATAGTGTACCCTAGATAAGTTAGAACCCTTTTTACAAATGCCAGATGGTTTAGAATAGTGTCCTTGTTTTCTGCCTGAATTAGACAATCGTCCAGGTATGGATATATTTGAATATTTCATTGCCTGAAAAATGCAATTACTGGAGCCAGGCACTTTGTAAAGACCCTGGGCGCAGTAGATAAGCCAAAGGGCAGTGCAGAGAACTGGTAATGCAAGTAGCCTGCTTTGAAGTAGAGGTATCTTCTGCAAGATTCCCTGATTGGGATAAGCAGGTAAGCCTCTTTTAAATCTAGAGTTGCCAACCAGTCATCTTTGCCTAGCATAGGAAGTAACTGGTGAAGTGTCAGCATCTTGAATTTTGGAATGTCCAGGAAGGTGTTTAGAGTAGATAAGTACAGGATTGGACGCCATGATTTGTCTTTTCTGGGTACCAGGAACAGTCTTGAATAGAAACCTTGTCCCTTTTCCTCTTCTGGTACTGGTTAAATAGCCCCCATGCTCACGAGGGAAAGTACTCGTTTCTGGGCTCTGCCCACTGATTTGGGGGCAGGTCTGGCCATCCATTTGGAATTGGCAACATGTGGAAATGAAATCTGTATCCCTGGGATACTATATTTAAAACCCATTTGTCCTGGGTTATAAGTTGCCAGTTTCTTGCATGAAGAGCCAGTTTTCCCCCCAAAGGGGCGGCTAAAAGGTAAGTGCTTTGTAAGTGTAAAGGGAAGTCATTGAGACTGCTTACCATAGAGAGGTGTCTTGTTCTTTCCAGATTTGGAAGAGGAGGCACCCCATTGTTTTGTTCTGAAGGTCCCTTGTGACTGAAACCTGGAGCCTTTGGAATGTCTGGGTTTGACTTGAGTGGCTCTCGAAGGAACTGGAAAGGACCAGTTCTTAGTAGGCCAGTGCCTACTAAATCTTGGAGGTTGCACTTGTAAGAAATTTTTCACAGTTTGCATAGAGTTAGATTTATCTTCCATCTTTTTTAAAACTTCCTCAGTCTTATTACCAAAGAGACGGTCCTCTTGTAAAGAAGCATCCAACAATTTTGCTTTAACATGATCAGGCAGATTTTTCCCTTTGAGCCAAGCATGCCTTATTAGCACAGACCCAGTTACAGCAGCCCTGCAAGAGGCCTCCAAAGAATCAAAACCACATTGCAAAGTATGTTTTCCAACTTGTTCAGCTGAATGCAATAAATCCTGTAAATCTTTGTTTTCCACACAGTCAGAAATTAACATCATTTTCTGTTTAATCAGTCCCATGATATGCTGTTGATATTTTAGCATATGAAATTGACAGTTTAAAGCCCTGATTGCCAAGGTTGCAGAAGTGTGAACCTTCTTACCCCATCTATCCAGCGCCCTGGAATCTCTATCAGAAGGGGTAGGATTTTTAGCTGTAGAAGCCTTAATGCTCTTGGGATCCTGAGAAATGGTTTCCGGATCTGCAACAGGATTTTTGAAAAGGAATTTGTGGGAGTCAGGAACCCTGTAGTATCTGTCTGGCTTACAAGGAGCCAGAGGCAGAGAATCAGGAGTCATACTAGATTCTGAAAAAACATCATCAACAATGTCTAGAACAGGAGGTATAGCTAAAGGCCTATACTGAGGAAGAAGAAGAAAATCCCTAAGTCTCTTTTTAAATTCAGAGAAATCCTGACTTTCCCAGTGGAAATGTTCCCTTAAGGTATGTATTGTTTCCCCAAAAGAAAAATCCTCAGGGGGAGAAGCAGAAGGAATGGAATCTTCTGCATCAGAGTCCTCATAAGTAGGTATAGACAATTCCTGTTCATTAGAAGAGTCAGAAGAAATAGAATCCTGTTCAGGAGATTCATAATCAATGTCTTGCCTAAGCCTCTTAGAAGGGAGGGGGGTTGGCTACCCCTGATCAGAGTAATTAAATCTTCAGTCATTTTGATCATTTGTTTTTTAGGCATAGGGGCCTGCACATGTGACCCAGGCGCCGTTTTTTTAGGCATAGGTCGAGATTTTGGCCTTAGTTTTGAAGATGACGTCGGTCTAATATACAAATCTGTAGATCTGAAAACACCTTCAGAAACTGGTGCCTGCACAGTGGCTCCAGACCCATCCAAGGTAGAGACATCCATGAGTTCCATAATTGAAGCATCTTGCGGCAATACCGGACTCCGAATGGGTCTCAGTAGAGGCCTGCGAATCAGAAGTAGCGGGTATCAGGGGTTGCGAAAGCACCTCACTGACGACCAGCAAACTGGCGACTGGTTTAGGAGAAGCATCGTCGGCAGTTTTGGACCTCAACGGCCTGTCTCTGTCTTTTTCTTTGCGTTTTTTTTAGGCATTCCGGTAGTCGGATTGCTAACCAACGACATTTATGGATAATTAAAGTGTGAGCCAAAATATTTAGAAGCAAAAATGTACCAACGTTTGATAGTGCGTTGATTAAAAAAAGCACAAAACCGACAGCAAGGTACATTATGGTCAGGGCCTAGGCAAGGAATAGAGTACAAATGAATATCCTTATGAGGTATTTGCTTCACACAAGTAATGCAATTATTAACTTTTACTGACATCGGTAAGGAGCAAGAAAAAGTTTCCCCAAAGGGGTACTTAGCTTTTTAGTTGAAGACTTCGGATCTGAAACTTGAAAACAAAAATTTCAGGAGTCGGCTGACCGGCACTTGCAAACTGCTTCTGCTTCGGGCACTGCGCGGCAAGAAAGACTGATGTAATGGCATCGGCTGCATGTTTTATACCTCTGACGACCTGACGTCATGGAAGAAGGGACATCAACCGACGCAAGACCCAAGACTTTGTTAATCAGGCCGACTGAGGGCAACCTGCCAGCAGATTACCCAAATGTAATGACTGCAACAGTGAAACACGAAGAACATCGCTTATATACATAACAGAAGCAGAAAGTTATACACCAAAGTGGAAAGGAATGTTGATGAAACAGGAAATGTAAGAAGTAAGGAGAGAGTGGAATTCTGGATGCAAATCCATAAGAATAATAACAGCCATACAGAATATGATATTTATAAAGTAGCAGAAAGTATTCTAAGAACTAAACCAACACAAAAATAGAGAAAGGAGGTTTTGCCAATAGGGATGACTGCAATTAGGGGTACAGAGAATAGGCAACAGTGGGTTAGAATTTATTGGAGAAAACTGAAAAAGGAACCAAGGTATTAGGAGCAAATAACTAGACAGGGAAAGGTAATATAATGAGAAGAGGCCAAAAAGATATTTGGACTGCCAGCTAGAGACTGCTTTCCCTATCAGGGATTGATAGAGTACAGGCAAAGAGAAACAGAAAGGGAATCTTAAGTGAAAGACCTGCTCTGGTAGAGTTTTTAGTTGAATCTTGAACAGAAGTTGATATTAAAAAGGGATAATTATCAGGGCATATAAAATATTGCACATTATACCATGACCCCACATTAATATTCCAAAACGTGCACATTGTAAATCGACTTATACTAATGGAAAAAGGTCCGGTCGCCCGGACTTTTTCCATTAATATAAGTCTCTTTTAAAACACTGTCTCGCTATGTTAAAAGAGTTTAGCATAGTGACACAGGTTTAAAAAAAGCAACGGAGATCTCCGTTGCTTTTTGTAAAGCTGTCTCACTATGTTAAACTCCTTTAACATAGTGACACAGTGTGTAAAAAGCAACGGAGATCTTGTTTTCTCCATTGCTTTTTTTTAAACCTGTCTCGCTATGTTAAATGGGTTTAACATAGCGAGACAGCTTTAAAATAAGCAACGGAGATCTCCGTTGCTTATTTTAAAGCCATCTCGCTATGTTAAACCCATTTAAAATAGCGAAACAGTAAAAAGCAATGGAGATCTTGCTTTCTCCGTTGCTTTTGGCCACAGGTCTGATGTACTGTGTAGGCATGCGCAGTACATCAGAACTGCCGCGGATACCAGCCAGCTGCGGAAGGGCAGCAAAGAGGCATTATACAATGCCATTATTTAAGAAAAGTAATTATTTATTTTCTTAAATAATGTCATAGTATAATAGCAATAACCCACGCCTGGGTGTGGGTAATACGGGATTTACCCACGGTTGTCTTTGTTTGGTCCCTCAGGCTTCGCCCTTGGGACCAAACCACACCAACCGTGGGTAAATCCCACATTACCCACACCCAGATGTGGGTTATTGCTATAATAACTACAGGAATCAATCAGAGGAGGTTACAAAAGATTGGGAAGAGAGATTAGATAAGAAATTAACAAGGAAACAATGGGAGGACGTATATATGTCTTAACAAAATCTAGAAGAGTTAGGATTTTTGCATGGAGGTGCTGGCCTAGGTATTTTATACCTCAAGCAGACTTGCAAGAATCTTTCCTCAGGAAGATGGCAAATGGAGGTCTGATGGGAAAGAAAGAGATAAATGGGAACATACTTTTTGGGAGTATAAAGAGTTGGCAGACTTCAACAATTCCCTACACAGTACTCTGTCAGAAATAAAGGGTGAGCAAATGGATGCAACTAATAAAAATATTTTTAACTGCCCAGAAATTGCAAGGCCTTGCTAAGTTTAATTCAAAAAAGCAATTACTAGAAAATGGAAATCAAAGTTTAAAATAACTGTATTTGAAGTAGTGAATACTGTAACAGAGATTAAAAAAAAACTGGAAGTGTGATCTTTAGACAGGGAAAGAAACAAATTACATCGAAAAATGGAAATTGTGGGAACAATACATTCAACATAGTGTTTTGGAGGAGGGGTGGGATTAAGAGAAGGCAGGAAAATGAATAATTTATGTAATGTTGGATTGATTATAGTTATGTAAAATACATGTGTGATGTATAATGTTTGTAACCAGGAACATGTTAATATGGTTTCTTTTATTTTATGCAAATGTACTGCATGTTTGCCTATTGTTTTAAGTGATAATTTATTAAAGGTGTTAAAAAAAAATCAGTACAGAACCAAGGGAAATTGTATATGCCACTATGCCCAAAGATGGCATGAGAGCAGCACTGTGTGATGCTGAACTGCATTCACTGAAATTTGAGACAGACAAGCAGCAGCTGTATTAGTAAAGCTGCTCAGTCCATCCCTGGATGATTTCAGAACACAAATGGCACTGAAGAGACTAAAGCTGAAGATGAAATCTATAGATGTCAAATCAGCTGAGAGAATGAATCGGCATGAGGCACAGGAAAGGGAGTAGGGGTTAAAATAAATTAAGATGGTGAGAGAAGAAAGAGAAAAGCAGCACCAGCATGAGACTGAGAAAACAGGTCTTCATTAGAAGCATGTAACGAACAGGAGGAAGTCAAAACTTAGTTGTCAAGGCCAGTACCACATTGTTTCCTCAACATAAGGAGGGGGATGCCTTTGATATTTTAGGGCATTTGAAGGGGTGTGCAATGAACATCAACTTGATCAAGGGCAGTGAATGACGTTTTTTTAACTCTTCTGCTTACAGATGAGGCAACACATTCTGTGTCCAAAATGTTATATAAAGATTGTCTGGATTGTGACAAAATTAAATACTGCTTAATTGAATGTTCTAAACTGAGTTTTGAAGCTTGCTAGAATTTAACAGACCATATGCAAGTGTGTGGTATGAATGAACTACTGCGGCAGGGCTAGTCACCCTGCAGTGTAAACCTTGACTCGAGATGACAGTCACTGCTGAAGTGACACTCCACCCCCATGTGCAAAATGGGAAAAGGGGTTGAGGATGGATGGAGAAGAAAGGCATGTGACAGTGTGAGCGATTATCAAGTCATTACTTCCAAAATGTTAAAGAACCTTAGGATAAGGAAGTATGGACTAGGAGTTTTGCCTGAGGACATGAGAATCTGGTTAGCAGATTGGGAATATAACACTTCTGAAGAAATGGGAAAAATTCAACCGCTATCTAGCCAGTACGACATAACTGTATAAGAAAGGGGTAATCTGCACCCCACATGGATATAAAAAAAACTATGGAGGCACTCTAAACGTTACAGCAGGTTACCCAGGCAAAAGGTGAAATAGTGCTTTAAGTAAATGACAAGGCAAGGTCTTGGACTAAAATGTTTCCATTGTAGTCTGATATGGCACATATGGTCCAAATATCTAAGTAACAGGTTGGGGAAAATAAGCCATGTGACAGAGCTACTAAAGGAGGCAACACAGTAATTTTAGGTGGTCCTGAAGCTGTAAATTACTTTCCTTGTAATTCCTGTAAAGTTCCAACACCTTTACCATTTTTGTGTCCTCCCACCACAGTTCCCCAGATTATCACAAAAGCCTGTACTCTATCACAGCAGAATGTAGAAAAACTACTGCTGAAAAGGATACTGCCTCAGATATAAGTATAGTTAAGACTTAAGCAGTGGGAGAGAGAAACATTACCTTCCAGGTCAGTCTACTCAAGAACTGGCCATAGGAGGGATAACTTTTGAAGTGTCATTGGTCAGAGTTCATTTAGAGTGGGATGGTCAGAGTTCATTTGGAGTATGATGTGGAAGCATGGGAGACCAGCAGAAGACAGTATTCAAGGACATTGCAGTAGATGTTCTAATACGTAATAGCTTTGATAACACAGTATGCTGTGTACATGAGGTTATACATAGCCGCACATGGAGGCAGTCACACTGGAAAAGTAGCTGGGCTGAAACCCAGCCAATGCACACACCTCCAATAGGGTCTGTCAATGTGGCTACCTCAGAAAAGAACTACATGACAGAGAAAAGCCTGGATCCTCTGGAAGGAATCACTTCAGTTGGAGAAATGCTTGTTAGTAGTGAATCTAAATGCAAGATAGAGTTGTCAAAAGGTACTGGACTCCCGTTACTGAAGATTACAAAATACAGAGTTAAGGCTGGTACAGCTCTTAGACCCACCTTTAGTAAACTTGAGGGAGATTACAAAGGAGTTCCTAATCCTCAAGAGCAGAAAGAGTCTACATGCTAGAAAAAGAAGTTGATATATAAACAGAGGCCTCCTGAAAAGGGGCTAGATGGAGAAGGGATGAAAAATTTGGTAGCCTCAAGGGCCTACTGTCGGCCATGTCTAGCCATAACCCATAATATTTTTAAGCATTTAATTTTGGATTTGAGTTATTCATTCATGGTTTGGTTACTTCTATTTTTTTTTATCTTATATTGCATTTTATTTTGTTTTAAGTTTGTTGTTCTTTTTTGGAATTTTAAGAGGTCTTGGCTAGGGTCAGTTAGAAAAGAATTCTTTGACAGACAGTGAATAACATCCAGCTAATTAGTAAGAGGAGCTGAGAAACAGCATTCCTCATTTAAAGGAAAATTCTTCCTAATAACTAAACAAATTCATTCTGTCTTTGTTTTCTGAGATATTTTAACACCTCAGAATCACTCTGACGGATTCTTATAGAATTGTAATATGTTTTCTGCAAAGTGGATGCCAATGGGGCTTGAAAAATCAATGTGATCTTGTTTTTCTTCTGCCCTTTCTCTTTCTCATAACCTATTTCAAGTTTGCCTTATATGAGTCATGCTGGACATAAGGAAGTAGTGATGTATTCCAATGCCATGGACATATAATGGAATTAATGTCAGTTACTGTCATCTTATATACCTTCTATAACAGGAATGCTTCTTTTATTTCTTGAATGGCTCTCATTTCTGTGTGTTTCAGGACTTGTTTTACAGTATACTATGGAAATGCACAGCTGCAACCAAAAAATAGATAATTTGCAGGCCTTTGTTCAAAGTAGCTATAGTCCAAGATGAACTGACAGTCCCCTGCCCCCATACTTTTCCATTAGGTATCAAAACTGTCACTTCTCTGAAAGATCCTTGCAGTTTCTTGTATATGTGAAGGCTACTACTAATAAGGAAATTATTTGAAAGTAATTGTGTTCCTCAGTGTCAGCAGTGGAAATATTTTTATTTTCATTCATTCATTCATTTATTCATATAGCTAGCTAGTTAAAGTGCTTCAGATTCCCCTTTCCTAATGTTTTAATGAAAGGGCACATAGCACATGTAAGCTAAAGTAAATACAGCTGTATATTATGGTTGCTGTTAATTCTTACATTTCCTTTGTAGACTAGGAAATGCTCAAGCACTCCACTTGTGTAAGGACTGACTCAAAGTCAGTGGAAGATGTCTCTTCCCAAGGATCTGTGAACCAGATATGTATCCTCCTCTGGAAGGATGTCACAAAAAATAAATAAAGGGCTTCTTATAAACAAGTATCAATGCACCCATTTGATAGGGTTGCCACCCTTCTCACTTCTTATAGAGAAGTCCTAATTTGGGCAGTTTTGTTCTATTGTAGTGGGAAGACACAAAAATGGTAAAGGTGTTGGCACTTTACAGGAATTACAAGAAAAGTATTTTCTGACTTTTCTCTAAATGTCAGAGCCACCCTTGAAACTAAATTTAAGTCATCTTAAAATGTAAAGTAGTATAAACAACATTTAAAGTTTAAAGCTTAGAATTTCAATACTGTAATGCTGCTTATGTAAATTTGTCAAAAGAGGTAACAACTGATTTTGAACCACTAACTGATCTAATTGCTCTGTTTTGCTGTGACAGGTATGGCTACATTGGAGCAGCCGTGAATCAGTGTAAGCCTAATTCCGCTCTACAGTAAATACAGTGGAAACTGTTTCCCACCTCTTTGTTTTACACCAACTGCTTTCAGCAGGACTAATTACCTGTATAAGATTGCCAGTAGTAACCGACTACAGATTTCTCTGTCTGTGGTATGTCAGGCAGACACAGACAAATTCATCTGCAAATTATGTGAGAAGTTAGGCTTCCATTTCTTTGATTGCAAGGCAAGGAAATGAAAGTTTTATAAAGTACAAACAGGTTTCTGGTATCTACACAATACTGAAAACCATATTGTAGGGAGAATGTAACCTAAGAGTTGAGTTAAACTGTAGGAGAAGGTGGAGTTTTCCTTGAAGTAATAATATTTAATGGCATCTTTAGTTACAGTGGATATAAAAAGTTTAGACACCCCTGTTAAAATGCCAGGTTTTTGTGATATAAAAAAATGAGACCACAATAAATCATTTCAAAACTGTTCCCACATTTAATGTGATCTATAACCTGTACAATTCAATTGAAAAACAAACAAATCTGTTAGGGGAAAAATATAAAAAATAAAAAATGCATAATAAGGTGGTTTCATAATTGTGCACACCCTTAAACTAATACTTTGTTGAAGCACCTTTTGATTTAATTACAACATTCAGTCTTCTTGGGTACACGCCTGCCATCAATTAAAGAAACTCTGATTAATCCCAAATAAAGCTACTAGTAGGATTTTCCTGACATTTACTCAGTTGCCTGCTACAGAAAATGCCATGGTTCACAGAGAGCTTGCAAAGCATCAAAGGGATCTCATTACTGAAAGGTATCAGTCAGGAGAAGGGTACAAAAAAATTTCCACAGCATTGGATATACCATGGAACACAGAGAAGACCGTCATCAAAAAGTGGAGAAAATATGGGACAACAGTGATGCTGCAAAGAACTGGACGTTCCTCCAAAACTGATGAAAAGACAAGATGAAAACTGGTCAGGGAGGCTGTCAACAGCAACACTGAAAGAGCTGCAGGAATTTCTGGCAAGTACTAGTTGTGTACTACATGTGACAACAATCTCCAGTATTCTCCATATGTCTGGGCTATGGGGTAGGGTTGCAAGATGGAAGGCTTTTCTTACACAGAAAAACATCCAGGCCCGGCTAATATTTGCAAAACAATACATCAAGTCTCCAAAAAGCATGTGGGAAAATGTGTTATGGTCTGATGAGACCAAGGATGAACTTTTTGGCCACAATTCCAAAAGGTACGTTGGGCGCAAAAACAAAACTTTGCATAACCAAAAGAACACCATCCCCACTGTGAAGCATGGTGGTGGCAGTATCATGTTTTGTGGTTGCTTTTCTTCATCTGGAACTGGGGCTTTAGTCAAGGTCGAGGGAATTATGAATACTTTTAAATATCAGTCACTTTTGGCCCAAAACCTTCAGGCATCTGCTAGAAAGCTGAAGATGAAGAAGAATTTCACCTTTCAACGTGACAATGACCCCAAGCATACATCCAAATCAACAAAAGAATGGCTTCATCAGAAAAAAATTTAAGTTTTGGAATGGCCCAGCCAGAGCCCAGACCTAAATCCAATAGAAAATATGTGGGGTGAACTGAAGAGCGCAGTGCACAAGAGATGCTCTCGCAATCTGACAGGTTTGGAGCACTTTTGCAAGGAAGAGTGGGCAAATATAGGCTCTGTCCTGGTATTTTAGAGGGCTTGGAGATAGTAAGAAGTTTTTTGTCTTTGGACCTTAAGGCTCTGCTATGTTTGTAAGGTTTGACTATGTCTGCATTTGATTTTGGATTGGCGTTATTAATTTAAGGTTTTGTTATCTCTATCTTTTCTTTTTCTTATGTTGTATTTTGTTTTCTTTTATGTTGTTGTTCTTTTTGGAATTTTAAGAGGTCCTGGCTAGGGTCAATTAGAAAAGAATTCTTTTGCAGACAGTGAATAACATCCAGCTTATTAGTGTGAGAAGCTGAGATATAGCATTCCTCATTTAAATACAAATACTTAGTGGCATCTTTATTTAGCTGTAGTGCTTGTTTGACTTGCTGTTCTCTACCTGACTATTGCTGATCTCTCTCTGCATTTGATTTTGGATTGGAATATTAATTTCAGATTTGGTTACATCTATTAATTTACATTTTTTTCTTATATTGTAACTGGCTTTTGATTTTCCTACTACTATAAATCTAATTTTCGACACTCCTGCTAGTCCCGTCTTATCAGCTGAGCACGGAGAGATCAACTGGGAAGACTCTCCCCCTTAGTCTCTTAAACCTGAATTATCTTATGCTTCCTATCTTCCCACTTACTAATAAATTGCACTTTATTCCACAGCTTTTATTATAGTTGTGCTTCTTTCTACTTTATTTAATTTTTTGTTTTTTTGCTTCACATTCTTAAAGTGTTCAGATGCATTTAATCTGCCGCATTTATTACTGCTTATTAGCAGCCTTAGTCTTAGTTCTGACTAAAGCACTTGATTTCCAAACCAGTTATTTTACATTAGGAAGCTTTGTGGTCTACACTCTTAGGGCAGGAGAGGATAGCCTACTCCCTTCTAAGCTAGGAACTTCTGTTTGAAGGCTTATTGTGTCTATAATTCTAAAAGTGTCTTCATTCTGGTTTAAGCAGCACTGGGGCTCCAAACCAGTTATGTTAAATTAAGAAGGTTTGTGGTCTACACTCCTTTGGGAGGATAGTGTAGTCTCCACCCTTCTGATGTGGGAATTGATGGTGAAGGCTTACTGTGCCCATTATTCTAAAAGCGTCTTTGTTCTGGTGTAAGCACTTGGACTCCAAACCAGTTATTTTACATTGGGAAGGTCTGTGATCTATATTCTTGTGGCAGGAGAGGATAGACTATGCCCTTCTGAGCTAGGAATTACTGTTGTAAGTCTTATTGTGACTTTTCTTGATTGGCTAGAGGGCTAGCTTGTTTAAAAATGTAAATCTCTGTGCCTGGGGAATTTGGCAACATTTTGGCAACCACGTTACTTGAGATGAGTGTTTCTTTGTTGAATATCTACACTTTTTGATCTTTTTTACAGTATTTAGTTAGAACTGCTACTCTCTGAGCAGTGGTGCCTAGCAGTGTTCTGTATAATCATCTTTATCTCACAGTGTAATTCTCCCCCTATAGTCTGTTTAGATGCTGATCTCTTGCAGTGTAAGTTTCCCTTAAAATATCCTTACTGTCTAGACTGATTTTTTTTAACTACTAGAGCACTTAGTTTGCACACAGCTGAGCATTGTCCATCAAGTTCCTTGTCTTATTAACCTATTCAATGTTTAGATTCCCCTCACTAGTAGTTCAGTAACATGAATATGCACTTCCTGACTGTCTCTGTGGCCAGTCTGGTTGAGATGGGTATTCCGTGGCATTGTAGCGGTTGCCTAATGTACACTGACAATGCATATATTCTTAATAAAACAGATAAAGTATGTGAGAGGTGTAAATACATTTTAATGCTGGTGTTAAAACTCTCTCATACAACCAAAATTAATCCTATAGAGGTTATTAGTGACACTTGCGCCACACCTATTGCTCCTGAACATAGGTACAGTGCAAGTGTCACTAACAACTTCACAGAACAATAAAAAAAGGGTTCTTAGCCATCACATAAACACTCCTTTAAAACACCACTCACTGCTACACATAGTAACACAGTATCCACTGCCTCTACTGCTAAGCCCTTAAGGCAAACCAGCACACAGCCAAATTTCTTAGTCATTGGTGATTCTATAGTGGACATCAATGTGCCTCCTCACCAGATTAAGGAGAGAGTCAGGTTTAGCTGCCTTTCTAGGGCTAGGATCCAGCAAGCCACACCGCCTCTCAGGTCATTGAATTACAGGTACCAGTATGTGGGAGTTAAAGACCTGAGATATACCTCCCTTGACTACAGGAAGCAAGACATGATCGAGCTCGCTGATTATGTGTCGCGGACAAGTATGAGCTTAGCATTGAGCAGCATACTAACTTCTCCAATGATGATACTGTGTTACCAACAGAAAATGATTGATCTGATGTTGTTAATATTCACCTAATCCTTGATGGTGGGTTTGGTTCCGAAACCTCAGAACTGACTCAGACGTTATTTTCCAGCTCGCACTTTCCAAACTCTCGAGCCAGGCCCTACCCATAATGCTCCTCACAGAGATTACCTCAGATCTCATTTGCCCCTTCATAGACCAGATGTGTTTTTCCTTATCTCTTGAGCCTTGGCGATTATTGTAAGTTAATAACCTTTTTCTCTTCAAAAATGTAGTTGTACTCCTGTCGTTAATACTAATTCTACCCGCTCCTCTTCCTGCTGTTTATTTTTCTATAATTATATAACACTATTACCGTATGGTATATCTTTCTGTTACCATAGTTGGTAATCCTTTCTGCTATACCTTTAAGGTATTAGGTTCATAGGTTCATACTAGGCTATCTGCCCTGGGGCAATTATAAGCCTAGCCCGATTCTGTATGGCTTACGCCACCCCATAATTTGAGTATACTGTGCCCTTTTTAAGGTTTAGTTTACTGTGCCTCTGTCTAATTGTGACACGGGAGTAATCCCTGGGACAAACCTACGATCCCCCATCCACCTATCGAGATTTTTCTTGAAGAGATTCAGTGAGGTGCTCTGCCTCACATGAGCTGGAATTCTATTCCAGAGCGAAGGAAGCCTCTGGGTTATGAACCTGTCCCTACAGCAAGTTCTATTTATTTCTGTGCTGAGGTTCAAGTCCCTCGAGCGTGTGGCTCTAAGGGATTTAGATTTACTGAGGTGGAGCATGTCCATTAATTCTGGATTTGACATAGCTTTGTATGTCAGGCATAGATTGCCTTGAAGTAGGCGGTATGCAACTGAGTAGAGCTGAAGTTTTTTTAACCGAGCAGCATATGGCATCTGTTTAAGACCCTTGATCCTCTTGGTGAGATACTTTTGGGGTCTTTCTAATTGCTGCAGGTGTCGGGTAAGGTACATCCCAAAAGGGGCATTGTATTCTATGATGGGTCTGATGAGGGATGAATAAAGGGGCACAATTACCTCTCTTGATCTAGATGTGAAACCCTTCGTGATGAGGTGGGCTATGTAGAAGGTCTTTCTAACCACTTTGGCAATGTGGTTTTCAAAGGAGAGATTGCTATCAACTTGGGTCCCCAGGTCCCTAATAACTTTCTCTGTACTTAATGGGTTTCCGCCTATGTGGTAATTTGTGGGCACATTGTTTTTGCCAAAGGGTATGACTACACATTTTTTGGCATTTAGCTTTAAACCATGGCGCTGGCACCAGTTATGTGTCTCTGCGAGACCTTTTTGAAGGATGTTTGTGTCAGCTGGAGAGTCGATTATGGTGCCCAGTTTGCAGTCGTCTGCGAACTTGGTGAGCCATAGTCCTCCCACGTTTGCCTGTACCTCGGAAAAGTATATACCGAACAAGAGTGGTCCCAGGACAGAACCCTGTGGGATGCCACTTGTGACCGGTTTCGAGCCTGACATGGCTCCAGCAACTCTCACTCTGTGGGTTCTGTCTTTGAGCCAATTTGCGACCCATCTTGTGACATAGGGGTTTATATTTAAGCTGGATAGCTTATCTATGATGCCCGAGTGGGGTATTGTGTCAAATGCCTTTGCAAGGTCCAGATAGGCTGTGTGGACTACCTTCCCTTCATCTATGGCTTTGGTGACTGTTTCAAAGAAGTCAACCAGGTTCAAAAGGCAGGATCTGCCCTTGACAAAGCCGAACTGGGTAGGATCTAGTGTCTGTAGGTCCCCAATGTCTTTGTTTATGAGCTCCATGATGATCCTCTCCATAGCCTTACAGACTAAGCTAGTCAGGCTTATGGGGCGATATTTTCCAGGGTCCGTAGAGGCTCCACCTTTGTGGAGTGGGACTACTGTTGCTGTACGCCATTCTGTGGGCACATATCCTGTAGTGAGGCTGAGATTGTATAGCTGTTTTATTTGATGGATTAGTTCCTCTTGGAGTTCATGTAGGACGCAACCTGGGATGCCATCTGGTCCCATGGAAGCAGTCTTTTTTGCTTTGGAGAGGGCAGCCTTCACCTGAGCATCAGAGATGTTTGGGAGGCAGCCCTCTGCCGGGATAGATACTTGCTCTTTTGGTGGGGGAGGGGGGGTTTGCACTGAACCTGTCTGCCAGGATATTGGCGGTCTGTGGGTTCAGTGTATTTTTTGTCGTTTAGAATCAACTCAGAACAAGTCTGGAAGTTGTATCCCAGGTTCCTAACATAACTGAAAAAAGCCTTATGATTGTCTTTGGTGTCCTGTGCAATTTTTTTCCTCGAAGCTGGCCTTGGAGGATTTTATGAGGGATCGTAATTTTTTGCTAGTACTGATCAGAGATGCCTTCCCTATTAGGGATTTTGCTCTATCATGTAGTAGCTTCCTCCTTCTGTTATACTGTTTATTTATGGTAGGGGTCCACCAGACTGGACGCCTGCCTTTGGATGATTGGGTCTTGGTTTTGTTTGGAATTGCATGATCCATGCATTCCTGGAGATGTCCGCAGAATGCGTTTATATAGGATTCTGCAGTTTGGGCCGTAGTTTCCACTGGCCCTGGGGCCTTGAAGGATTCCACTTCGGTTTTGAGAAGTGAGAAGTTCGCTTTTGAGAAGTTTTTCACTGTGGTTTTCTGGGCTGGGGGTGGGGTCGGGATGTGGACATCCAGTGAAATTAATTTATGGTCTGATCTTACCAATGAGGGATATGCTTCTGGTGTGGAGCATAGAGTCCCCATGTTGGTAATGATCAGGTCTAGTATGTTGTCCCCTCTTGTGGGAGTGGTGACTAGTTGTTCCATAGCATTTGAGTTTATAATTTCCAGGAACCTTTGGGCTAAGGTGCTGGGGCTTGAGTAGTGCTCCCAGTCAATGTTTGGGTAGTTGAAGTTGCCCAATATAATGGTGTTCGGAGAGATCTTCATGTTCTCCAATGTTTTCAGGAAAGCCGAGTGGGATTCCTGACTTTGGGAGGGTGGTCTGTAGGATGCTATAAACTGAAAAGCAGTCTTGCCCACTGTTAGTTGCACATGGATGGTCTCCGATACTTCGTGCAATGCCACTAACCTGGAGGTGTGGATATCCTTGATAAATATGGAAACTCCCCCTCCGTTTGTGGTTCGGTCCGGGTTTTGGGGCCGAAAAGCATGATATTTTATTTATTTTATTTTATTTTACATTTGTTGACCGGGCTAGTCTGGCTGGATAACAAGTCCATTTTCAGCAGAGGCCCGAGGAGAAAAGCTCCACTATCTACTAGTACATTTCAAAATCAAAAAGAATTTTCTCAGGAAAATACATCATTAAAACATTGCAAGGGAGGTATACAACCAGAAAAGTAACAAGTTTCCTCATTTTAAAATAAGAAAGATATCATTATTCAAGTTCAACAAATTTACAGAGAGGTATCATACTTATAGTTTTAATAGAGGTAGGATCATAAACAGAAGTTGGAGTGGAGAGGTAAGGAGTAGAGGAGTAAGAGAGTAATAAATAAAATAATTTAGTCAGGTGTGCTGCAGGAACAGAGCCAGTGGTTTTGGAAGTATAGTTTAATTTTCTGTTTGAAAAGAGGCAAAGATGTAGTCAGAATTATGTCAGTAGGAAGAAGATTCCAGTTCCTACCTATAGTATTAGTGAAAAGACAGTCACCGGCAAAGTTGTTTGACTTAATTGCTTTGGCCATTAGTTTATGAGATGAGCGTAGGGAGTTGAGATTGTTATAGGGGATTATCAGTTGGGAAAGTATTGGTGTGTGGTCAGGTTGATAAAGTATATTATGAGCAATCGAGAGTTGAGGGATAAGCAAGTAGTTTTGGAATTCAAGCCAGCCTAGAAGTTTTAGGTTTAGACAGTGGTGGGTTCTGAAGGGATTACCAGTGGCAAAGCGGGCAATATTATTGTAGCAGGTTGTTAATTTAGCTAGATTGCTTTTTTTAAGATTGGTATAAATAGATGAAGCATATAGAAGTGAAGATAAGAGATGTGATTGGGCTATTTTGGTTCTAGTTGCAGGGGTGAGAAAAGATTTAATTCTATATAGGGATCCTATTTTTCTGTTAACTAATTTGATAGTGTAGTTAATGTGTTGGTTGAAGGAGAGATTGTTGTCGATAGTTATACCTAGCAGTTTTGTAGTAGAGTCAGGTGTGATGATAGTGTTTGTGTTAGAGGAGATGGAGAAGTGTAAGGGGGTGGTACGAGAGGTGGGGGTGAAAAGGAGGAGTTTAGTTTTTTTGGTGTTAAGTAGGAGGAATCGTTTTGAGAACCATGTTTCAGCAGTATTAAATACGTTTTGGGTGAGTGAGATCAGTTCTGTGGTGGAAGGAGCAGAACAGATAAGGGTTGAATCGTCTGCATATTGAATGCATGTTGCTTGTGGGATAGCAGAGTGAAGATCATTGATGAAGAGAGAGAAAAGAAGGGGACCAAGAATGGAGCCCTGAGGAACTCCGATGGAAATAGGCAAAAGAGAAGAGATATGGTTTTCCCATATGACTGCTTGCTGCCTGTTGCTAAGATATGAAGTGAACCATTTTATAGTTAGGTTGTCGAGTGATAGAGATTCAAGAATGTTGGTTAAGAGAGAGTGATTGACCATGTCGAATGCTTTTGAGAGATCAATGAAAAGAGCAGAAGAGAGAAGATTATTGTTGCGATTTTTGTTGATAGTATCTGTAAAAGAAAGAAGGGCAGTGGTGGTGCTGTGATGAGGTCTAAAGCCATGCTGACATGGAGCTATTATGTTGTGAAGAGACAGATATTGTACTAGTTGCTGGTGAATGCATTTTTCCATAATTTTGCTAGGGGTGAGAGTAGAGCAATTGGTCTATAGTTGGAGTAGTCAGTAGAGTTTCCTCCTTTATGTAGAGGAATAATGTGAGAGACTTTCCAGATTTCTGGGATGGATCCTTCTTGGATAGTTCTGTTTATGAGTATGGATATAGGGTATGCGATTTCTTTGGCTGCTTTTTGGAGGAAAAGTGAGGGTAGCTTATCAGCTGAAGGAGTACAAGGTTTCAGTTTGTGAATGAGTTTATAGATGTAAGAAGTAGATGTAGGTTTTAGAGAGAAGTTGTAAGAAGAGCTAGCTGGGTTGTTTGGGGGGTAGTAGTTGTTGGTATTCATTTGTCTAGCTAGGGATTGAATAGTTTCTGAGAACAAAGAGTTAAAAGTATTAGCAGTCAGGAGAGGAGTGTCTGGGTTGGCATTTAGTGGGGAGGGAGTTTTGGCAGTACCTGGGGAGAGGAGTCTGTTCACAGATAACCAAAATTGTTTGGAGTTGTTAAGATGTGTTTGCTGAAGTTCACAGTAGTATTTTTTCTTGTCTGAGATTACAGCTTTTTTAGCTTGATTTCTAAGCTGGCGGAAGTAAAGGAAATCTGGGTTATTTCTGTGGCATCTCCATTTGGTCCAGACTTTATTTCTGGTAAGGATGAGTTTTTTAGTGTCTTTGGAGAGCCAAGGGGCAGTTTTTGACTTCATTCTAATGGATCTCTCTGGAGCATGTCTATCAAGAATGGCTAGGAAAGTAGTATTAAAGAATATAACTGCATCATCAAGAGGAAGTGTTTTTAAGGAGTTCCAGTTACAGATGCTGAGTTCAGCCTGAAAAAGGTTAATATTAAAATTCTTGGTAGAGCGAATTTGTTGGATATTAGGGGTACTTACACAATCTGACTTTTCTCTAGAAATATAAGTTAGGAAGTGATCACTGATATCATCTGGCAAGGTACCTATGTTATATATTTTGTTATTATTGTTTGTGAGTATCCAATCTAATATGCTTTCTGTTTTAGTGTGCTTATTTATTCTGGTGGTAGAGGTGATAGTTTGGGAGAAACTGTGTAGATTAATATGAGAGGATGGATTTTCAGCATTAATATTACTCCAATCTATGTTAAAGTCACCTAGGATTATTGTTTCTTGTGGGTAGGTGGTAGAAACCCAACTAAGAAAGTCTTCTAATATTGGAATATTGTTACCTGGAGGTAGATATAAGCATATGATATAAAGGGCTTTTTTAGCATTTAGTTGGAGTTTAGTTATAATGGCTTCTATTTTGCTATCCTGGTTAGGACATGTTGGTAGAGTAGTAATGTTCCGAGGTATAGCCTGGTAGTGCTGGGGTGCTCTCTGGAGCCTTGAACCAGGTTTCTGTCACTACACAGATATCGATGTACTCCATACTGAGGAGAGATTCGAGTGTGTGCATCATGAGGTTAAGACTTCTGGCATTAAGCAGCATTACCCTTAGTTTCTTGTTCCTTGTGCTGTCTATGGGGGTGGGTTTGACTTTTGAGCCTTACCTAAAAAAGGCACTATGGGGGTGGCAAGAGCCTTTGCCAATATCCGAAAGCCCAGTGGTGACAGGTGCAAGCCGTCCCTAGTGAAGCAACGTGGCTTGTCGAGCATGTCATCCCAGGCTGACAGACACTGGATCCCTTTGAATGACACCAAAATTTTAGCCAATTGTTAAAATCGATCATTTTGTCTTTGTACTGTGGCATCATTCTAGGTGAGGGTAAGATGCTGCTCAAGGTCAGGGTTATACCAGCCTGGGCTGCATGATCAGAGAGCTCCTCTATGTCTCTTTTCATGTAGTCCAGGGAGGTACGTCTCAGGTCATTCACACCAGCATGTACAATGACTGAGTCATATTTGTATTTGCTTTGGAGTGACCTGAGTGCTTGCATTATGCGACGGATCCTAGCACCCGACAGGCAGCTCACCGTGACCTTCTCTTTATTCAGCCTGGTGAGCGGGACGTCAGTGTGTCTGACAATAGAGTCACCTATTACAAGAGTATCAGGTGTGTTATTCAGCCTTAAGGGCTGTGGCTGCTTGGCACACTGACTTTGTGGGCTATGTGTTGTGCGTGTTTTGTTTTGAGGTAGCGTTTGCTTGGATGTCTGCTTTGGAGGTCTCTGTTGCTTAGGTAGATTTTTATTTAGAGCCTCCGAGTATGTTTTTGTGTATTTATGTGTTTGGTTCGCTGATGTGGTGGGACTATGTGATACTAGAATTGTGTTGTGCGAGGTTACCTTCTCCTCCAGACTGGTTACACCAGTTTTGAGATGAAAGAGCTCAGCCTCCAGTTTGGCTAAATAGTTGCATCTCTCACATATATTTGAACCTGTTTGGAGGAGGAGAGGGTTGTCCGTGTACATGAGACAGTTGTAACATTGCCTCAAAATTCCCAGATTCACCAGATGGACTGGAGAGGAAACCACTGACTGACCTTTGGACATGCTAGAGTAATATAGGGAAACTGAATTTAAGACGGACCAATAGAGGACAGGATAATCGTACAGAGTATAAGAGTAAGTAGTGCTTGTGGTTTAATAGTGCTAACTTGTAAGATTACTTAATTGGACCAGTGAAGGGCCTTAGAATGAGAATATGGTGTTTAAACTGAGAGATAGAGCAGTTCTAAGGGGAAAAGTGAAGAGCAGACTTTGTGGAGCCAGGAATAGTTTAAACCCAATTAGGCGGCTATGCACAAAAGCGCGCAAAAGAGGGTTTTAAAAGAGGAAGATGAAGGAGTTTGGAATTGACCTAAAATGGCCAATAAAACTACAGTTTCAAGTCAGTAACCACTCCCACAGGGGCAGGCAGGCTGCTCAATGTTTTTCACTGCCACTGATCAACAGAGAGATTTCCCTTTAGCCCAAGCAAAAAATGGCCTCCAAGAAACTTACAAACAGTTCAAGAACAGCAAGCCTGTAACTGAACTTTTTTAAATCTCAGAAAAGTGTGAAAAAAGCAAGATTTTTTTGTTTTTTTTTTTTTCAGAGATAGCAGAGGTTCACAAGTATCAACAAGTTATAACAGTGCAGTAAATGACCCCACACAAGAGTGCTAGGCCAAAGACAGATAAAATGCAAGTTTTGAGAAAAAAACGATTTTAAAAATAAGTGCAAACAGGAAATTCAGTAAACAGCTCTAGGTTGTGCTCCAAATACAGTTACTAATGCAGAAATCAAGTTTAACAAGCCAGAAAATGCTCAAAATAGGCAGCTATGCAGAAAAACTTAGCAAATAAACAGAGGAAAAATACTTAAAATCTCAAAAGTGGCTCCTTTCTTCTCTCAGCGTTTTCTCCTCTTGGTAATTTTCTTTTTCCTTCTTCGTTTTCCTCTATTAAAAAAAAATCTTTTCTAAAATCCTCTTTACTTGGATAACGGTGGATCAAAAACAGTCTCCTTTTAAACCCAAGGGTGTTTTAGGTTTTAAGAGATGCAAGAAATGAGAGGGTAAAATGCCCAATTCTGACGGGCATACTTTATGTGTTTATTGCTCAGGAAAAATTCATTTGCAGGAGAATTGTGCAATTTGTCGCAGCTTCTCATCTTGCACTTTAATGGAGAGAAAGAATAAGTTGGTCTTGAAAGACCTTTTGAAATCTTCTTTTGACAAGGCCATTTCTGATTCTAAGGAGAAAACTAGGGAAGCAGGAACTTCTTCCCACAGTTCTAAGAAGAGAGCATCTTTGGTTCCAAGTTCCTCGAAACTGACTAAAAAGATACCAAAAATTTCCTCGACACCAAAAAGTTCTTTGGCTCCAGGAGACTTGATACAACCTACTAAATCACATTCGGAATGGATGGATATCTCCGTATCGGCTCTGACAGAGCCCTCGGTTCCAAAGACAACAAAATTACCATCACCTCCATGAACCACTTATTCACCATCTGTGGACCCCTTCAGACAGACTCCTTTCGTGGAAGTCAGACGATCTAGGTCTCCCTCCACCTTGTCAGTGAGGTCTACTAAGAGCCTATCTGAACAGGACATCATGAGGTTAGTGGATCAGCTCCTTGTGGCAAGAGGACTACCCTCATTTCCAAGCCAATCTATCATTGAGTCTGTACATTCTATATCACCTACTTATACTCCTTCTCCAACTCTACCAGAGGCCTTGGAGTCCTCAGTTCCAACAATTCCGGCTTTGACTGAGTCGGTTCCTATAGCATGTCCATCATCAGTTCCGACAACCGCCTCGAGTATTTCCGAGTCATCGGCATCAGAGGACTCCCGGGGTCGGGACTCACTGGTCAGTTCCTTGATGCATAGTATCCTTTCAGTTTTGTCTGAGCCAACCATGCCTCTTGGAGGAAGTCCCTGCAAAAAAGAAGTGCAAGAAGAAGCACCTTGACTCCCCAGAAGAGTCTTACATGGAAGATACTGACTTCAATGAAGGGGAGGGTTCCCCTAAGTTACCTCCTGAAGATGTTTCCTTTGGGGACATCCTTGAAATCTTTAAATAGAGGGGTGACTGGTCATCCACCCAGCCTTCCTCAGAGGATTCAGTACACCTGGAAGCTTTTCACTCCTACTTCTTGGATTTCTCCACCAGCTGACAATCTCTTCAAACTGATTGCTCAGCAAACATGGAAGATACCTGGGTGCCATAAAGCGTATCCCAAAGGGACCAGATCATATTTTATTTGCACCTAAAGAGGAACCACATTGGTCAAAAGGAATTCCTGTTGATGCTTTGGTGGTAGCAGCAGCCACCAAGAGAGAACTCACAGAAGAGAGTCATACTATCCTTCCTAACAAGGAGTCCAGGACATTGGATAGATTTGGAAAGTGTGTTTATGCTTCAATGACCTTTGCTCTGAGGTCCTTGAATTATATGGCACACTTTACCAGATTATAAAGAGATTTGATTAAAGAAGTTCAAATACTCTATCAGGAGCAATAGCTGAGGAGGTCCAACATAAAGTTTCTTCCCAGCTTGTGACCCTAGAATCCATCTCTAATTCGTCCATGAGGCTCACAGCACATGCAGCTGAAGGGACGTCCCAAGCAGCGGGTTCAGGTATAGCCATCAGAAGGCACTCCTGGATGTACTTATATGACTTTGCAGAGCCATTCAAAGCATCATTCGTCAATGCTCCCCTTCGATGGATCCACCCTTTTTGGTCCAAAAGTTAAAAAACTCTAGCCAGAAGTGAGCAGGATGGTAAGACCCTATCTGCCATGGGCATACATTTCTCTACCCCTCAATGACCTTACTCAAGGAATCAGAGGAGTGGGAGACTATGGTTTAAGAAATCCAAAGGACCTTTCTATGATTCACGAGCCAAAGATTTCCCCCGGGGCAGAGGGGGAAACAATGGAAGACACTCTCCCAGAGGCAGGAATGGACTGCAGAATCAGGGGGTAGAGAATCTTTCTCTGGTACTTCCTATCAGCATCCCTGAATGGATACCCTATTGCCCTCCTCTGAAGGCAGTCAGGGCATGACTATCCCTGCACCTACTGGCCTGGCAATTAATAACTTTGGATAGATGGGTGCACGGAATAATATCCAGAGGTTACTAGATCCTATTGTTTACAATTCCCAAACCACACAAAAAACTCTCGGATGTTCCACCCAATCAAAGTGAGGCAGCAGTCTTAGAAATCTGAAAACAGCTTGAAAAAAAGAGTCATTCAAGAAGTCCCACCAGACCAAGTAGGATCCAGAATTTACTCAGGATTCTTTTTAGTGCTAAAGAAAACCAGGGACTGAAGACCCATTTTGGATCTCAGCCTATTCAACAAATTGGTCCACCAAACCAAGTTCCTGATGGTCTCTGTTCAAGCCATACTTCCTTTCTTGGAAAAAGGTGACTGGATGTGCTCTATAGACCTCAAGGATGCTTATTACCACATGAAAATGGACAAAACTCCAGAAGGTTTCTACACTTCTGGCTGGGAGCCAGTCACTATCAATTCAGAGCACTACCCTTTGGACTCACCACAGCCCTCAGGGTGTTTACCAAATGCATGGCAGTGGTTGCAGCTCCCCTCAGACTGCAAGGTTTTCAAATCTTTCCATACCTTGACGACTGGCTCCTACCACCAGGCATCACTTAGAACAGGCAAGAGACTTTACCATGTCTGTTTGCACATCCCTAAGCATTTCAGTAAATCTCAAGAAATCCAAGGTACAACCTACACAACAACTAGATTTCTTAGGGGAGCACCTAAACACTGTCTCAGGAATAGTTTCCCTTCCTCTAGAGAGACAACTAAGCATCAGGGTCTCTAGTCAGACAGATCCTCCAAAGCGACAGATTCCCAGCAAGACTAATACTTCAAACCTTAGGTTTGATGGCTGCCTCAGTTACTCTGGTTCCTCTAGCAAGGTTTCATATGCAAATACTACAGTGGTTACTAGCAACGCAATGGTCTCTAATTCACCAACCAATATCTTACCAAATCTTGATCACCAACCATTGCAAACAGGACCTCAGATGGTGGCTTCACTCTGATCAGATTCTCCTGGGCTATTTATTCTTCCCCAGCCCCAAGCCATAGTGACCATGGATGCTTCACAGATGGGGGGGGGGGCATCATCTGGGGAAGAGCATTCAAGGCACATGGTCCCAACTAGAGGCCAACTTGCACATCAGTGTTCTAGAAAGGAAGGCTGTGCTCTTAGCATTGCAAGCATTCCAGGATACCCATCCTCTAGGGACAGTTGCAATTCAGACAGACAATATGTCAGTAGTCTGGTACATTAACAAAGAAGGGGGAACCAAATCGAATCCACTATGTCGAGAGGCACTCAGAGTTTGGCAATGGGCGAGTTCTTCCTACCACTTTCTGACAGCAATGCACTTTCCAGGGAGTTCCAGTGTGTTAGCAGACAAATTGAGCAGGACAATTCTCATGCTTCATGAGTGGTCTCTGAACTCTGTAGTGGCGGACAGGATCTTCCGCTGAATGGACCAACCTTGCTGCAACCTATTCACTTCTCCTCTGAACAACAAATACAGAAGTTACTTTGCCCTAATCCCCCCACCTGTGGGATCACCCAGGGACGCTCTTCTCCATAGTTGGCCTCCTGGCCTATTCTATGCCTTTCCCCCCATTTCTCTAATTTCACAATTCCTGAAGAAAGGCAAAAGGATGAAGAATACCATACTTCTCATTGTCCCATTCTGGCCTCGTCAAGTTGCTTTCCCTTCCCTTGGCTTCATCTGTTACAGAAATCATGGAGTCTGCACCCAGTTCCGGACCTGCTAACTCACCTAGAGGACATGGTTCACCCAGATTTACAGCACCTCAAGTTGCATGTATGGCTTCTCCAATTCCCGTGATTGCTAAGTATCCCTCTCTTTCATCACCCATGCAATGCATTATTATTGCACATCACAAGCATACAACTAGGAAACTTTAGCTATGCAAATGGAAAAGATTTACCATATGAGCTTTGGATAAAGGACTTGATCCCTTTACTGCCCCAAGTGAACAAATCCTAGGCTTCTTAAATACTCTTTTTCAGTCTGGTTCCTCTGCTTCTACTATAAAGGGTCACCTAGCAGCAATCTCACATTTTCATACTGGTGACAATGACTCATCAATGATGTCTCAAACTTTCCAAAGAATTCTTGAAAGGTTTGTTCTTACTGAGACCCCCCCATTAAAGAACCAGTTCCTCCATGAGATTTGACTACAGTTCTCCAGGCATTAACACAAACCCCCTTTGAACTGGCAGCATCTTGTCATTTAAAATTTTTATCTTGGAAGACTTTATTTCTGGTGGCCATCACCTCTGCAAGGAGAGTTTCTGAGTTACAGGCCTTATCATGCAGATCACCTTATCTAATCTTCCATAAAGATATAGTCCAACTAAGAACAAACCCCTCCTTTCTTCCAAAAGTAGTTTTTGAATCCAATATCAATCAGACCTTATAGCTGCCAACCTTTTTCCCTAATTTTTCCAATAAAGGAGAATACGCTCTTCATTTACTGGATGTACACAGACAATTGTGTTTTTATCTCCACAAAACTAAGGCGTTCCGAAAATCTGACCAGTTATTTGTAACTTTCTCTTCCTTACGAAAGGGTTGTGCAGTTATCAAAGTTACCTTAGCAAAATGGTTGAGAGACTGCATCACCTACATTTATCAGTCACAAGGACTTCAACTTCCCAAAACAATTAAAGCTCATTCTACAAGGGCTGTTGTCATGTCAGCTGTTTTTCATGCAAGAGCTTCACTAGATGACATTTGTGCAGCAGCCACATGGTCTTCTCACTATACCTTTATCACGCATTACAAATCAGACCAGGTCTCGAGGGGTCGAGCATCCTTTGGCTATATGGAGCTTCGGAATATTCTTCCATGAGACCTCCCAAGGCAAATAAGTAGCTGAGGATTCTGTCCCAGTGTCAAGGATTAGGTGAAGATCAACAACATCAGATAAAGAATTATGTCTTACCATAATGTTCCATCTGTGTTGTTCATCTTCACCAATCATTGACATGCCCACCCCCCTTACCCCCATCCTAAGTACATTAGTAGACCTCTCCAATTCTGATCCAGTTTCTTATCAGGAACTTATAGATGGCCTTGTTCTACCTGTATATATGTTATATGTATATATGTATATTATATATATATATATATATATATATATATATATATAGATAGATAGTAAAATTCCTGTTTTTTCTTGTCTGTATTCTGCCATCTGGCAAACTCGATCTGAGGTAATCTCTGTGAGGAGCATTATGAGTAGAGTCTGGCTCGAGAGTTTGGAGAGCGCGAGCTGGAAAATAACGACCGAGTCAGCTCCGAGGGTTCAGAACCGAACCCATCGTCAATGATTGGTGAAGATGAACAACACAGATAGAGCATTACGGTAAGGCATAATTTCTTTATTTTAACATTTTGTTTAGCTTCTGGTGTCAGTCCAAGGAGGTACAATATCTGATGGCCTGGGAGCACATGGTTGACAGACCACGCTGCTTTGCCAGGGATGGTCTGCACTTGTCCCCTCTAGGCTGTTATTGACAAATTCCTTTTCCACCCCCATAGTGCCTTTTTAGGCAATGTCATACTGAGAAACCTCCCAACTTAACTGAACCTATGAAGAAATATCTGAAGGCAGTACTGCTCAATGCTAGAAGGCTTAACAAGTAACTCCAATCCCTGCAAGCCTTCATCTTCCTAGAGAGTGTAGACATCTGTGTAGTAAAGGAGGCAAGGTTTAAAGTTGTAGACAGTATGCCAGCAATGATAGATTATAATGCCTTTCACACCTTAGACCAACTGCCATACAGGAGGGAACTGAAAGTGGAGGAGTTTCAGTCTATAATAAAACCAACCTCACATCCAGACTAATTAAAGTGTACGACACACTGGAACTCATACGTGTGCAACTCACCATAAACAGGGTCTTGTACCATATTCTTGCAACCTATAGGTACCCCTCTATGTCCTAGGGAACTCATACTACCCATCTCAATATACTAGAGTCCCTCACCTTTTACACCAATATGATATTTATGAGGGAGCTGAACTACCTATCTATAATTTGGGAATCCTATATCACTTCTAATGTATAAGCCCAGTAATTCCTAAATTTTGTTAAAACCAATATCCTGGAACAGTTGATCCATTCTGCTACCAGAGGTACAAACGTCCTTGACCTTGTACTCACAAATATGGGGGCTGATGTTCCTCATCCAGTGTAATGTTTTCACTCATCAGATCTGACCATAAGGCAGTATTGCTTGAAATAAAAATTAAATCCAGGGATCCAGTGAACAAAAATCCTTTAAGAACTATTCTAAGGCCAATCTCTTTCTACTAAGTGACACCTTGACCAAATTCCAAGCACCCCCAAACCCAGTAAACACCATAACATATGCTGACCTATTTACAGAAATCTCTTGTACAGCTATATTGATAGCTGTATACAGCAAGCTGTGCCCACTCATATTAAGAATAAGACAAACTCAAAAGGCAAGCCACTGTGATGGAATCACAATATCAATCAGTTACACAACAAAAGAAAAAAAAAAGATTATTGGCCAAGAGTAGGAGGAAAGCACAGTTGTGTACACTTACCATAAATGTAGATGTTCGAGTGTATTCACTGTTGCAGTCCTAACATATGGGTTGTCTGGCTCCCGGTAGCCCACATACAGCCTGAATACCAGAATCTTCAGTATATGACATCGGCTGGAGTCGGTTGTAAAACTGATGTCAGAACGTCAGGTATAAAGGGAGGCAGCCAACGCCATTTTCTCCGTTTTTCTTGCCTTAACTGTCAGGAGCCCCCAAAAGAAGGCTAACCCAGGAAGGAAACACCCTGGAAGCATGCCATCCAAAAAATAAAATATCTAGTCTGTGCCTTATGAAAAAACGGGGAATGGAGGATGGGAAACCAGGACTGCAACAGTGAATACACTCTAACATCTACATTTATGGTAAGAGTACACAACTGTACTATGTTCTTCATGTTTCACTGTTGCAGTCCTAACATATGGGTTGATTCCCAAAGCCCAGGGAGAAAGAATCACAGATTAAGGGTTGGTAAGGAGGCCTTGCAGAACTGCAGAGGCAAAACCAGCTCTGTATTTAGAAAACAAAGGTAGATTGTAATGCTTTGTGAAAGTATGGATGGAAGACCTAGGTAGCTGCTTCCAGAAAGTCCTTAGTAGGCACACCTCTCAGAAAAGCTGCAGAGATAGATGCTGCTCTAGTAGAATGGGTCCTAATGCCCTGAGGAGGAACCTTCCCATGCTGCAGGTAGCAAAAGTGAATACAATGAGCAATCCATTTGGAGATGGTTTGTTTCAAAATAGCTTTACCCTGAGCCCCAGGAGCAAAACTAACCAACTGGTCAGACTTACGGAAGGGTTTAGTCCTGTTTAAGTAAAATTTTAGCTGTCTATGCACATCAAGAGAGTGCAGAATCCTTTCCCTTTTATTCTGGGGATTACTAAAAAAGGTAGGCATGTAAATAGACTGGTTGAGTCAGACTGGAAACCACCTTAGGCATAAAGGAGGGATTGGTTCTCAGAGAAACCCGATCTGTATGAAAACTAATGAAAGGTTCTACTGCCATTAAGGCTTGCAGCTCTGAAACCCTTCTGGCAGAAGTAATAGCCAAAAGAAAAGCAGTCTTACAGGAGAGGAACTTAAACTCTGTAGAGGCAGCTGGTTCAAAGGGAGGTAGAGTAAGCTTCTCCAGGACAAAATTAAGATCCCAAGTAGGAGTAGGAGCTCTTCTAGGAGGTCTAACATTGCTAGCTCCCCTCAGGAACTGCTTCATCAAGAGGTGAGAAAAAATGGGTTGCTCAAAAGAACAATGAGCAGAAATTGCTGAAGCATGAGTTTTGATGGAAGAAAAGGAAAGTCCACCATTGCTAGGTAATCAAGAATGAAAGAAAGAGAAGGAGAAGAAGAGTTTTCTCCTCTAGCCTGCATCCAAGAGCAGAATCTCTTCCATTTATCTGCATAGAATTTCCTGGTGCTAGGCCTCCTGGCCTCGTGAAGGGCTTCAACCACCTGCTGGGAAAGATTTAAAGTATTAGCCAGGCAGTTAAATGCAGAGTTTGAAGATGAGGATGAAGAAACTTTCCCCACTCCTGAATCAACAGATCTGCTACCATGGGAAGGTGCCAAGGCTGAGCTTGGGAAAGGCTGCAAAGAAGGGGATACCAATGCTGCCTGGGCCAGTCTAACTATAAGAATAGCCTTTGGTTTCTCAACCCTTATCTTTAGCAGCACTCTGGGAAGAAGAGGAAGAGGTGGGAAAGCATAAACTGAGAATTGTGTCCATGGGAAGGACAATGCATCCACTCCCCCAACCTTTGTTGTGAAATACCCTGGTGCAGAAGGTTGGAAGGAGATGATTGGTGTGAGAGGAGAAAAGATCCACTTATGGAATGTCCCAATGCTGAGTGATGCGATGGAAAATGATCTTGTTCAGTTGCCACTCGTGAGGATCCAGAACATGCCTGCTCAGGTGATCCGCCAAAGAGTTTAGGCTCCCTGGAAGATACTGGGCTATTAGATGTATGCCCATAGAAGCTGCTAAGGACGACAGTCTCATGCTTTGTCTGCACAAAGGGTAGGAATGAGTCCCCTCCTGCTTGTTGATGTACCACATGGCTGTGGTATTGTCCGTCCTGATCAGAAGAGTCCCAGAGTAGAGTAGGTCCTTGAAAGCCAGCAAGGCCTACTGCACTACCATCAATTATTTTAAGTTTATGTGCAGATTAATCTTCTGAGTGCTCCAAGTCCCCTGTATGCCCCTGCATTCCAGATGTGCCCCCCATGTATAATCTGAAGCGTCTGTGGTGAGAGTCTGGCTGGCAGGTGGAGGGCGGAAAGGCAGACCCTTGTTCTGAGAACAGGCTGCCACCCAGCAGAGACATTCACTTTGAAGACAGGGAATTAGGGGAAGAATCAAGTCTAAGTCCTGTGTGTGTTGACACCAAAGGCTCTTGAGGTACCATTGAAGTTTGCTCATATGCAGCCTTGCATATGGGATCATCAGAATACATGAAGCCATGAACCCCAGTGCTTGCAGGAATTGCCTTGCAGAGAGCTGGGTCATAGTTGCCAAGTCCTTGAAGTAAGCTGAAAGATTTTCTTGTTTCTCTTGAGGGAGGAATATCATCTGGGTGGCTGTATTCAGACTCGCTCCCATGAAAACAATCTCTCTTGTAGGAACCAGCTTCGACTTCTTTTCGTTGAGGGTGTAACCCAAAGAGGTAAGATTGTTCTTCATGAAGTCCAAATCCTTTTTTAGTTGTTCTGGGGAGTTGGCTTGAATGAGACAGTCACCCAGGTAAGGATAAATTTGAATGTTTATTTGCCTGCAAAAAGCAATGGCTGGCACCAGGCACTTCGTGAAAACTCTGGGAGCAGTAGATAAGCCAAAGGGCAGTGCAGAGAATTGGAAGTGTTGCTCCCCAGCCCTGAAACGAAGGAACTACCTGCAGCTTTCCCTTATTGGGATGTACAGATAAGCCTCCTTGATATCCAAAGTTACCAGCCATGAATCCTTTTTCAGCATTTACAGTAACTGTTGAAGGGTGAGCATCTTGAATTTGGGAATCACCAGAAAATTGTTTAGAATAGACAAATCCAGAATAGGGCACCAGGAGCCCCCTTTTTTGGGTACCAGAAAAAGTCTTGAATAGAAACCTAGGCCTGCCTGATTTGCAGGAACTGGCTCTATAGCCCCCATGGTCAGTAGAGAAGAAATTTGCTTTTCTACCTCTGCCCTGAGAATTCTGGGTATGTCTGGGTACCCTTGCTGAACAGGAAAGGTGTGAAAATAAAACTTGTAACTTTGGTTTACTATGTTGAGCACCCATTTGTCATCTGTGATGGTAGACCATACCTCTGCGAACCTGGCTAACCTTCCCCCCAAAGGAAATCCAGGCCCCACACTAGGCCTAGAGCGACCCTGCTTGCCAGGACCAGGGAATAACCAGTTCTTGGAAGGATAATGCCTACTAAACCGAGGAGGCTGAACCTGAAGGAAATCTTTTACAGCTTGCATAGATTTCGTCTTATCCTCCAACTTCCTCAGTACCTCCTCAGCCTTGTTACCAAAAAGGTTGTCTTTGTGCAAAGGAACATCCAGCAATTTAGATTTAACAGGTTCAGAAAGAGGCTGCTCCCTAAGCCAAGCATGCCTTCTAATTACAGAACCAGTGGCTGCTGCTCTGCAGGAAGCCTCCAAGGTGTCAAAACCACAATGTAGTGAATGCTTATTAACTAGAGTAGCAGAATTTAATAAATCTTGTAAGTCCTTGTTCTTCGACATTGAAGGAAAATCCCCAAGTTTAGCTTTAATAGCCTCCAAAGTATGCTGCTGATACTTAAGTATGTGATAAAAACAATTCACAGATCTAATGGCAAGAGCTGCAGAGGTACAGACTTTTTACCCCACCCGTCCAATGCCCTAGACTCCTTATCAGAAGGTACAGCCTTAACACCCTTGGGGCCTTGAGAAATAATCTCAGGATCAGCAGTAGGATTTTTAAAAAGAAATTGATGAGAATCATGAACTCTATAGTACCTATCAGGTTTTCTGGTAGCAGGTGGCACAGAATTAGGAGTTAAAGAATTTTCCATGAAAACATCATCCACAACTTCCAAAACTGGAGGAATAGCCAGAGGTTTATGCTGTGGCAAATCCAAAATTCCCTGATTCTGTTCTTAGACTGAGGGAAATACTGACTTTCCCATTTAAAGTGCTCCCTAAGAGTATTCAATGCATCCCCAAAGGAAAAATCTTCTGGAGGGGAGTCAGAAGGGATAGAATCCTCAGCATCAGAATCCACAAAGCCAGAAAAAAGTTGAGAATTTCCTTCTTTACCAGCAGAAAGGCTGGAAACCTCAGAATCTGAGACTGACAAAACGTCAAGAGACAATTCCCTAGCCCTCTTGGAAGGGGGGGATGAGAGCCCCTAATTAGGGAAAGAAGATCACCAGCCAACTTAACCAACTGGGATTGAGGCACAGGAGGGGAGACCGATGCCTGCTTGTGAGCAGATTTGCGGCTGGAAGGTTTGCTAGTAATCCGGAGGGACTCGGGAGGCCTAGAGACTGCAGAAGTCTGAATTAAGGAAGTCAGTCTGGCTCTCATCTCATGTCGAAGAGAAGAGGCGTCAGAAGCTGGTGCCTGCAAAGCAGCTCTGGACCCATCTGAGGGAGTGGCTGGCAGAGGTTCTGAAGATGAAAAAGCAGTCTGCAGCATGGTGGACCCCATAAAGGTCTCGGAAGAGGCCTGCGGCTTAATTTCTGCAGACTGCAGGGGCTGCAAAAGCACCTCACTGACTACCACTGGGCTGACGACTAATTTCACCGGTGCATCATCAGCAGATTTAACCCTAGGCCTGTTGTGGTCCTTGTCCTTGCGTTTCCTAGGTATATCCGAAGTCGGGAGACCAGAAGACACCATACCGATGAACTTAGGCCAGACTCCGAAATGCTTATACAAAATCTTAGCTCTACGGCGTATGGTACATGGGTTAAAGGAAGCACAGAGGTCATAATTAGGGACGTCATGCTCAAGGCCTAAACAAGTTATACAATAGGAATGAAAATCACGGTGCAGAATCAGTTTTCCACAGGCAAGACAGTTATTAACTTTATCTGACATTCGTTAAAGCAAGAAAGGAGGATCCCCAACAGGATACTTATCTGAAGGAGTCTTCAACTTGGTAGTCAGAATGCAAAAATACGGTAAACAGCCAACTGGCACTATTGCGAATTGCATCTGCTTCAGGATCCATGGCAAGAAAGACTGAGGAAATGGTATTGGCTGCCTCCCTTTATACCTGACATTCTGACATCAGTTTTACAACCGGTGCCAGCCAACGTCATATACCGAAGACTCTGGTATTCAGGCTGACTGTGGGCTACTGGGAGCCAGATACCATATGTTAGGACTACAACAGTGAAACACGAACATAAAAGCCATATATACCAAAACACCCCCTGACCAATCTAAACAGGCAGCTAAGAGGGTTAATTAATACTGCAAAGGCTAAATTTGAAGAAAAAATAGCTGATCAGGCAAAGGACAACCAAAAATATTTCTACAGCTATGTCCATAAGCTCAGGGAAAATATGGAACGATGCACAGAACTTATTGTAAATAGCATCACCCACACTGAACCAGAGGCCATTTGGTGAAATTAAAAGGGAGAAACCAGAGGTCACTGCCAACCTTTTGGCTGACAGTTTCAGCTCAAATTTCTCCCCCCACTTCCCCTGATAGTCCAAGGGAAAAGGCATATACCACAATCCCCAAAACCATTACTAGGGAGCAGGTGGTTAATGGACTTTCAAAGGCCAAACACATTGCATCAATGAGCCCCAGTAACATCCTGGGATGCTTAATAAATAGCATGGAATGTGACTTCTCTGGTCCACTTGAATTATTTTTCTGCTGGACCCTACAGTCAGGTTTTGTGCCCAAGGAATGGAAGATGGCTACAGTCATTCCCCTGCAGAAAGGAGGTCCAACCACTGATCCGGGTAACTACAGACTCATACGTCTGACCAGCCTCATAAGTAATTGGATGGGGAACAGGAAATTCATTCCTGGTTTGTCACCTATGTCTTTAATGGACACAGGCCACTTGCAAATGATTAACCTCCCAGACCTCTGCTTGTAAATATTTCGCCTCCCAAGCCCTTGCTTACACACATCAAGGGTAACAAAACTTGTCAGAGATTGTGGATGCATGGCTAGGCTTAAAAAGTTCCTTATAGTCATTAGCCAAGTGCAAACATATGAACCTATGAAAGAAACATCATGGATATGATAAATGAGGACATGGGTCCAGGATTTGCAGGTTATCTATCACATATTGGCTTTGTTAAAGGAATGTCATGCCAATTAAATCTGGTGGACTTTTTTGAGAGTGTCTTCAAAGCACTGGATGAAGGCAAGACTATGTACACAGCTTACCATGACCTGGACAAAGGCTTTGGATACAATACCCCACTCAGGCATTATAGACAAACTTACTAATTTAGATATAAACCCTTTTATCATCCACTGTATAGCCACCTGGCTTACTGATAGGATGCAGGAGGTCAAAATAGGTGAGGCCACCTACACCAAGAAGTCAGTCACTAGTGGAGCCTCCCATGGCTTGGTACTGGGCACAGTCCTTTTTGGCATCTATTTCTCTGAAATGGAAGAAATGCAGAAGGTTTGGGGATGACAAAGTCTGGAGATGATTGCAAGCTGGGGGTTTTCATTGGCTCCCCTGCAGACAGTAGCATTTTCAAGAAGGCCTATCTGTTAGTAACAAATGGTGCCAAAGCCGCAGTCTTAAGCTCAATGTTAAGAAATGCATACATATGGGAAGTCAAACATCCTGGCTAATTACTGTATTGATAATACACCCCTAAGAGTAGACCAAGTGGTCAGGGATCTGGGTAGGCATGTAGACAGTAGCCTTACCTTCAACCACCATGTGGTCACAGTGACGAGGAAATCCTTTTATGTTGTGCATCTTTAAGTAAGAACATGAAATCTAGGTCCAAAGAGGCCATTATCCCTCTGTACTCTGACCTTATTAGACTAGAGTGCAATGCTCCCTTTGGTATGTACCTCACCAAGCATATGCAGCAACTAGAGCAACTGCTGAGGTCCCTTAACAAGAAGGATACAAAGTGTAACAAACCTACCTTATGCAGAGCAACTTAAAGCCCTTTCACCTCTACTCGGTCTCCTACAGATTGCTAAGGGATGATCTATGCCTGGCTTACAAGGAATACACAGACCCCACACTAATTTGCACGTTTTACGAATCTGCTCCACATTTGTAAGTGAAACAGTACCAGAAATACCAGGTCTAATGACCTGAATTTTGTTGGACTTAAACAGAACATGCTGGAGACACAGATATATGTCCCAGAGACTGCCCCTTGTATGGAACAGGTTTCCCATCCATGTAAAGCTGAGCTTGTCTAGTACCCAGTGTAAGTGCAACCTAGACCAGTGGATGTGGAACAGGACATTTACTCTGGGCCTGCTGCCATGTCTGTTATGGGCAGAGGTAGCTTATAAAAGCCTGTGATATGACTTGTATGTTTCTTGATAATTTCTCAAGAAACTTGGCTCAAGTCTAGGAAGGAGGAAGTTCTGTGAATACTACAGTGGGTGAGGAGAATACTGATGTTCTCACAAAGAATGAAAAGTGAACTAGATGTGCTACAGCTGTACAAAGTTTCATGTGTAAATACTTGGTTAAATGATAAAAATAAAGGCAGCTGCTTTGTACTTGCCTTAATTAAAAGAAAATTATACATGGTACATAACTTCATTTGTCACTCTGAAAGTTAGTGCAGTTTAAAGGTAAAAATGTTAAGTTTTGCATTACATAATAAATGTATCTGGTGATGGAAGGCACTTTCTTGTAGGAGAGAGACTGGACCTCCTTTAAGGCTGCCCTTTTGTGGCATGGTGGGAGGATAAGAGGGCAAGTGTTTGGGCATTTCTAAAAAGGGAATATAGTTGTCTCTGGATATATTCCTTATCCACTTATCTGGTATGATGGACAGCCATGCATTCAGGTAAGGGACAATTGCCCCTCAAATGCCTCCAACAACTGTTCAGGACTCATACTGATGGGATCCTCAAAAAGATAACCAATAGCCCTGATGGTTTTGACCACCTCTAGGTCAGAGGCTTGACTAAAATTCTCTCTGCCATGGGAGCTCCTGTCATATTGCTATCTTTCCTGGGCCTGTTGGACTTTATGAAACCAGAAGTGTTTGGTTTTTTTCTGGTTCCTTTGAAAGGACTTCTGTGGTATGAAAAATGAGACACCAACAACTAACAGCATCTTGCCCACACTGCAGCAGTCTCTCTCTCACCTCCTACCCAAACAAGGGGTTGTCATCTAAAATGAGTATTGACAAATGCATCTTTAAAATTGCCTACAAAATCTGTTAGACTCAACCAGGCCTGTTTAATCATGGCTGGGCCACCTGAGCTGCACTGTTTATTGTGCCATGAATCACAGCATGGTGAGTGATGGTATGGAAGAAATGATAGCCATCTGGGTCTCTGAAATCTAAAATTATTGACAGTCAATTGTTTCACAGTATCAGTGGATTTTTTCATGGCTTACCACTAAAATCTAGTAAAATTCACCATATAGCTCAGAGCTCTGATTCAGAATGTTCCTGATGCATATACACACTTTTCTAATCTATCCATCGCCCTGGATGCTCTGTTCAGAGGATGGATAGCTCATGCATCCTCTGGCACATCCTTTTTGGTGGCAGTGGAAATAAGTATGGAGTCCACAAGGGTCCCTTTACCTCAGTGTTGCCTAACCTTAGGGGTCCATAGTACTCTTCGGCTTCATGTGGACTGATTCAGTAATGTCAGGCTCCTTCCAAGCCTTCTTGCACACTATGTCTATTAACTTGTCTAGGGGTGGAACAACCCAGGCTGCATATGAAGAGGACATGTATGCCTCTTGCAAGATTTCTTCTTCTTCTTCTTCAGGAGAGGTGGGATCTAATGGGACAGAACCCCATCTGTCTCATCACTTCCAGTATTTCACTGAAAATGGCATAATCCTTACGGGATTTAGAGAAGGCTCCCCTTTGTTGAAATTTGAATTTGGGAGGGAGACTGAGTGAGAACCTAGGTTCTTCCTCTTGCACCACCTCTTCTTGGGAGGAGAAGGAAGAGAGTCATATGAACTCTCCTGGGAAGAAGGCACCCAGATATCTGCACAACAGACCTAAAAAGTCCTCTTTCCCTGGAGACCATAGATGTACAGTCAAAGGATTCTGCTTCATGGTGCCTGGGGTGGAAGTGATATTTCCTCTGCTTATTCTGGCAAAGATCTGAGAAAAGGTCTTTCACTTCAATTTCATCTCCGAAGGGTCAAGCACCAGCACCATCGACATTGACAACATACCTGACAACAATGGGGTTGAGGTTGGTGCCAAAACAGTCTTTCAGGCCTAGTGGTGCTCAATGTTGGCACAAAGGTCATAACCAATGCAGCCACTGAAGCCGAGGGCTTCAGTCAGCATAGAGGAAAGCAATATTTTAAGACTCCAAAGAGGCAGAAACAGTTATTGCCATAAACTCCACCACCATCAGTACCAAAATAGGGGCCTGGGGAGGAATAGCCATGAAGGATAGAAGGAGTTCTTCTCTAGCCAACCTGGACACTGGTGGAACTGAGATGAAACCATAACAAAGCAGTGTATTTTTAAAGGCTGACATGATTACCTTCCTTTATGGAGACTGTCCTAGAAAACAATTTCATCTATTTTAAGGGTGACACTTACAAACAGAAAAAGGGTGTAGCAATGGGCACGGCTTGTGCTTCTAGTTATGCAAACATAGTGTTACACCACTGGGAAAACAAATTTGTTTTTTCCACGCATTGGGTTCAACATATCACCCACTATAAACGATACCTGGACGATATTTGTTTGTTATGGGATGGCTCTTTAGATCAGTTCTTAGACTTTATGGTTTACATCAATTCTACCACTCCCTTTCTATCTTTTACTTACAAAGTAAATAATGATTATTTGCATTATCTTGATGTTGCCCTTCTTAAAGATGTCAGTAATGGTACTTTCCAATCTAAGATATATAGGACAAACTCCTTTTCTAATTCCTACCTACATTTCAACAGTGGCCACCCCTTCCACCAGAAGAAGGGTATTGTGAAGGGTCAACTTATACGTGCTTCAAGGATGTGTAGCACAATGGAGCTTTTTCTTGAAGAGGTTAACTTGCTAAAGCAACTTTTTGATGAAAGGGGTTACCCAGCACACTTAGTAAGTAATTTGGCTGAGGAGGTTACTGCTGGTAGGGAGGCTATTTACTGCCCTCTGTTAGGTAAGGGGGCATCTGGTGGCATTCTTTCAAAACCATCGGAACAGATTGAATACCAAAACAGTTTTGTGTATACCTTTTCTGGTGATTCCTTAAAAATTGAACATTCAGTTAAAAAATATTGGCCAATTTTGGTACAACATGATGATTTCAAACAGATTGTTAAGGAGCATCCCCATTTTATTAGGAAAAGGGACACGAACTTCAAGGGTCTCTTTGAGATCAGACCTGGTGTGGACAATAAAAGGGTTTATTCGAAACTTGGAACATATAAGTGTGGTTCATGTAAGCAATGCCCTTATGTGCATAACGACAGTTCGTTTTTCATTCCCTCTAGGAGGTTTAAATTCAGGGCTGAACACCATTACAACTGTGGTACGAAAGGAGTTGTCTATTTAGGTTTTTGTACTCAATGCTCCAGTTTTTACATAGGTAAAACTGAGAGAACCCTTAGGAAAAGGATATATGAGCATCTTTATGATGTTCCAAGAAAAAGGAAAACAATGCTTTTTTTAAGCATCTTAGCACATGCCCTAATATGCAACTTAAATTTTTAATCCTAGAGCAAGTCCTACATGACAGTAGAGGGAGTGATTGGGAAACCCGACTTGAATACAAGGAACTGTTGTGGCAGCTCAAGTTGAATGCAACTAAGCCTCCTGGTTTAAATGACAGTATTAGTATTATGAGTGTTTTGAAACTGAGGAGGGCCAAGTTATGATTTTGTTCATTATAAAAAATTTTTTAGATGGGTTGTTCACTGCCAGTTATTTTGGACAACATTTTGTTTTGAGTGGATGTTTCAAACTTTGGTTAACTTTTCATATGATTAACAGAGGTCTTAGAAACCAATAGTTCTTAATAGATTTTTTAGACATAAAAAGAATTTTTTAAGACTGTTTTTAAGTTTTTTAAGCTTGTTTGTAGCTTTATAAAACAGTCATACATGCTTTATTACGAGTTGTAATTTAAACACGTTTTTACATTATTTAGTACAATTTTGTGGGTTATTAGACATTGTATAATTTCATTGAATGAATGAATGAATTGCTGTTGGCACTTTAACATCTGATTTGCATATTTTATTAGTTGCTATTCTAGTGACATGATTTGGGCTAGAAAGTACTTGTGCCTTGAATTTTTAATCATGGTTCATCTTGAAAAAGCCTGGTATGCTTCCAGGCGAAAGCGCTTGATGTGGAATTTTTTATCATTTCATTAAAACAGAGTTTTATTTAAGTCATTTTGAATTTTTTGTTCCTGTTGAGCCTTTGGATACATCATTTTGTTCTTGGTCTGGTTCGGATCTAATTTGGTTATGATTTCCTTCTAGCCCACTTGAGTAGGACTCTATGACCTCAGAGATGACACAGAAATTGATCAAGAACAAACAGCCAACAACAATTCATTTTCAGAAGAACAACTGCCAGCCTTGCACCTAGGTGCTAAACCAGTAGTACCATAACATTCCTACTTAATGGGAGAGGAAGATCTCATTGTAGTGGCGACTGAAGGGGCCCTAGCTAAGAGGTAGAAACAGTCAAGGAAACTTTAACTGGGGAGAGTTTCTCCAGCACTGCAACAACAGCCACATCAGCAACATTGAATTCTGATTTCTCTTTACATTAGTCCGACTTCAAAACCTTAGCCAAAGACTTTTCTGAGTCTTCAACACCAAGTGTGTCTGTCAGTAGACTTAGAAGGCAACAAACCTTTCAACACCAACACATTGATTATGTTTGAAACAGTCCTAGACCTAAAGGTTGTTGCAAACATTATAATCACTGAGTGGCCTACTCCCTAACACACCACATACATTTCATGTGAATCCTGTGGGGTAATCTTGCTGCTACATTTTTTTTAAAACCTGGCTTGGGAGGTTTCTCTTTTCCATGACTGGGCACTGTCAACACAAATCAGCCACTGAACAAGAAGCAATTATCCAATAAAAAGCACATCAGCCTAAAAACAAAACTTTTAAGCCTAATTATCACAAGAAAATAAGCAAGCAAATGTAATTATTTATTTATTTTTAACAATGAGTAAGATGAGGGGAATAAGATGGGAACAATGAAGACTACAACTTCAAGAGTTCAAGAAAAGGGATCACTGCTAATAATCCCCAATTGTAAATATATTATTAAAAAATGAGCACTTATCTGAACTAGAACACCACAAATTATCCTCTAAAGCTTGAGCTCTGTCACACAGCAACAAAATCTTGAGTATTTTTACAGGGCAGGAGGTTTTAGGATGGGAATGGGGGCTAGAGCTTTCCAAGAAATGTGTTGTCATGAAAACAACTGCCAATGGCACCAGTCATTCTATTACAGTGTCTTAACAGGATCAGATCAAATATAAACCTTTCTCCATAAATGTGTGGCGTGTTGCAAGTTATAATGCCTGAAGATGCTGGCTTAATGGACAGAGCACCCCCCCCCCCAAAAAAAAAGGAAGGATGCAACTAAAGAAACAAGGCATCTTCCTAATTTCAAACTAAAGTCTCAGTAAACATGTTTGAAGACTTATAAATAGGGAAATTGACTACTAAAAGATGGTACGGGAGTTAATGCTGAATATTACCTTTAGAGACAAGACTGCAGGCTGTATTACAATGTCTGTTAAGGGCTCGAAAAACTCAGTTTTTGATTTAAACGTCAGAAACAGTAAAGGCCTCTTTAGCTGGATGAAACCAGTTTCTAGTTCAGATCTTAGTTTTTAATCTGAAGATTTTCCATATGCTTGAATGCTTTTTTTTTTCAATTATGTGTGCAACTTCAATATTGTCTACTTATTTACTTGAAAATAAAATGGCTTTAATGTACTTACTTCAAATAAATATTTTATCATCTAACTTTGAAAGACTGGGACTGATATTCTACATATTGGCTTAAGGGTTTATACATTTTACTGGTACCTACAACTATTTGATGCCTGCCCTGTGAACAGTGTGTGCTCAGAGATAAGTACTACCATTTAAAGATGTAAAGGTTGGCTTATTTTAAGGGTAAAAGTAAAATGCTCTCAGTTTTGACTAACTGGTTGCAGCATTACTCTAAATTTAGGGAGTGAGGCTGTTGGTACTGGAGAATAATGTATCCCGATAGCTGATTCCCCCTCATTCTATAAAACAATACATGGATGGTGCAGTGGTGCTGCGGTAGTGTTGTCACCTCACAGCAAGAAGTTCTCCGGTTCGATTTTTGGCTGGGGTACCTTCTGTGCGGAGTCTGCATGTCCTCCCTTTGTTCATGTGTGTTTTCTCTGGGTGCTCCCGTTTTCTCTCATGTTATAAAGATGTGTCGGGAGCGTTTCTCCACAGGCCTCCACTGAAAACTGGCTTTGTTCCAAGTCGGACTTTCCCAGTTAACAAATGTTAAATGAAAAAAAAAATAAATAAATAAATACATAAAAATAAAAAAATAATACATCCGTGCTTGTGTATGTGCACAAAATAATACTGATCACATGTTGTTTTTCGCAAGAGTGCACTGGAAGGCTGTGGGCTCAGTCTGAGGCAGGTGAAATTCTGAGAAGTGAGTGATTATTAACTTGGAAATGTAGCTATACACCATAAAGCTCATTTGAGTATAACAGGATATAGCCATTACCCTGGCAGCAGAAAATATTTACCATACAGCCTAAGGGCCAATTGCTGCTTGCATATTAACTGGTGCTAGTGGTAAAATTCAAACCCAATATTGCTGGCTCTGTTGCACACCCATTGATAAAAGTGATGCAGGAGTTAGAACCCATAGCTTCTGTCCATCACAAGCTATTTATTCTTTGTTGACCAGGTTACCCACTAGGCTAATCACCTCTTGTCAGGCCTGAGGTAGTATTTTTACTACTTGGGGAAATTGGCCAGGACATCAGGGAACTTTCCCTGCTCCTTTTGGTAAGTGCTGTGATAAACTGACACATTAGAGAAACCCTAGCTACCCACAGCTGTTCATATATATGAGCAAGTGAGAAGTTGATAATCTAATTTAGCAAAAACCGATCCTTTTGAATTGTATTTCGCTTCACAAAACAGTTACTGATGTAATGTTTCTTTTGTAGCTAGGAACCCTGGAAAGTGTGATACCCGAAAGATTTTAGTCAACGCCCATTAGAAATACATAGACAGCACAGTTTAGATATTGTTTAGTAATCTGATAATTCCATCTTCAAAGCTGTTGAAGTTTTAGCTCCTGGTTACAACGGAATCTTAAACACACCTTTACTCTTTGTAAATCCTGGCTGCCATCCAAATCATGCCACAAAAAGATTGTCCAAAGGGCTCATTTATAGGAGTTATTCAATTTCAAATCCAGCTAAACAAGTTTGTTAATTATTTTTGAGGTGTTAGAAAATAATTTCATATCCAGATGAACAGTCCAGATGAACAGGTTTACTTCAGAACAGACTTCTTATTTTGGCCTGCAGCTGTACTCTGAATAGTATGAAATAAAATATGCAACAGGTTTTAACACCGCAGAAATTATCTGAGCATATTTTAACTTGAGGCCAATAGAATTCTGAATCCTATGACAAATTTGTTGACATTTAATAATGTGCTATGAATGCAAAGCAATCTACATGGTAGATGCTAAAGAGTGTGTGTGTGTGTGTGTGTGTATATATACGTGCATATTTTCCATATGTACAAAATCAAAACAAAGCAAAAATATAAATGCAGAATTAATTGGATATTGTCCTGTACAAGCATACACCTAGAAAAACAGGAAGGTCATCAATTTCATCCATTTTAAACAGTAGAAACCAAAATGTACATGAGGGATAACAACAACATGGTGCAGTCAGATTGCAGGTTTATGAGCCTAGTTATTTCATAGGCTCAATAACACTGCAACTAACTGATTTTATTGATGTGACTAAAATTCACTGAAAAATGTTGTAGCACTTAGTGAATTGTGCAAATAGTTAATGCTCGTTGGGGGGGGGGGGGGGGGGGTAAGTCCCATTACTCTAAGTACAGCACACTTGGAGTTACTTTACCACCTTATTTGAAGTCCAAAATGAGAAACGAAATGTGTAGCCAAGCAGATAGCATTAAAGTGGGTATGACAATAAATATGACATCATCACGAGGCATAGCCAAATATAAACAGCTTCACTTTATTAAAGCAGTGCTATTTTAGCATGTCTATAATTGCGTACCTATTTCTCTCTCTCTCTCTCTCTCTCTCTCTATATATATATATATATATACATATGTGTGTGTGTGTATATACACACACACACACACACACACACAATTTACATCATATAAAACAAAATAAATTATTCTAAACTCTGTTATTGTTTCAGACTGCTCCTAGGCAGACTGATATTTCTTTAGAACGCTTCTCTCTTCCTTCCTGTTCTTCAGGCAGAGAATAAGTTTAAGCATTTCATTCATTAACTTGTGCTGACTATATATGTTTATACACACCCCTGTTAAAATGCCAGGTTTTTGTGATATAAAAAATGAGACCACAATAAATCATTTCAAAACTTTCCCCACCTTTAATGTGTCCTATAACCTGTACAATTCAATTGAAAAACAAACACATCTGTTTGGGGAAAATATAAAAAATAAAAAACGTACAATAAGTTGGTTGCATACATGTGCACACCCTTAAACTAATACTTTGTTGAAGCACCTTTTGATTTAATTACATCATTCAGTCTTCTTGGGTACACACCTGCCATCAATTAGAGAGACTCTGATTAACCCCAAATAAAGTTCATCTGTCCTAGTAGGATTTTCCTGACATTTACTCAGTTGCCTGCTACAGCAAAAGCCATGGTTTGCAAAGAGCTTACAAAGCATCAAAGGGATCTCATTATTGAATGGTATCAGTCAGGAGAAGGGTACAAAACAACTTCAACAGCATTGGAAATACCATGGAACACAGTGAAGACAGTCATCAAAAAGAGAGAAAATATGGGACAACAGTGACGTTGCAAAGAACTGAACATCCCTCCAAAACTGATGAAAAGACAAGAAAAAAACTGGTCAGGGAGGCTGCCAAGAGACATACAGCAACACTAAAGGAGCTGCAGGAATTTCTGGCAAGTACTGGTTGTGCACTACATGTGACAACCTGTATTCTCCATATGTCTGGCCTATGGGGTAGGGTTGCAAGACAGAAGCTTTTTCTTACACAGAAAAATATCCAGGCCCAGCTAAAATTTGCAAAACAATACATCAATTCTCCTAAAAGCATGTGGGAAAATGTGTTAAGATCTGATGAGACCAAGGCTGAACATTTTGGCCACAATTCCAAAAGGTACGTTTGGAACAAAAACACTTTGCATCACCAAAAGAACACCATCCCCACAGTGAAGCATGGTAGTGGCAGTATCATGCTTTTGGGTTGCTTTTCTTCAGCTGGAACTGGGGCTTTAGTCAAGATGGAGGGAATTATGAACAGTTCTAAATACCAGTCACTTTTGGTCCAAAACCTTCAGGTGTCTTCTAGAAAGATGAAGATGAAGAGGAATTTCACCTTTCAACATGACAATGACCCCAAGCATACATCCAAATCAACAATAGAATGGCTTCACCAGAAGAAAATTAAAGTTTTGGAATGGCCCAGCCACAGCCCAGACCTAAATCCAATAGAAAATCTGTGGGGTGACCTGAAGAGGGCTGTGCACAAGAGATGCCCTTGCAATCTGACAGATCTGGAGCACTTTTCCAAGGAAGAGTGGACAAATACTGCCAAGTAAGATGTGCCATGCTGATAGACTCGAAGACTGAATGCTGTAATTAAATCAAAAGATGCTTCAACAAAGTATTAAAGGGTGTGTACACTTATGCAACCATCGTATTGTATGTTTTTTATTTTTTTTTCTCCTAACACATTTGTTTGTTTTTCAATTGAATTGTACAGGTTATAGGTCGCATTACAGGTGGGAAAAGTTTTGAAATGGTTTATTGTGGTCTCATTTTTTTATATCACAAAAACTTGGCATTTTAACATGGGTGTGTACATTTTTAAATCCACTGTATATACACACAAACACATTATGTACATGTTCATAGGAAGTCACTGGGTGCTTGCAGACCAAAAGACCACTGAGGTCCCAAATTCTCAGCTGCCTTGCTAGGCTTGTAAAGGCTCCAGGGCCATTAGCCTAGTACACACCTATGAACTTATGAATAGACCTGCTTAAGGTCATTCATTAGACAACTGAGGGCTGAGAGAATCAAACCTGTACCACAGGGATTGTAGTTCACAGTCTTTATCCTCTGTGACAATTGCCAAACAAAGTACACTGAAGCTTCCCTGTCTGGGAATCAAACCCGGGCCAAGGTGGTCTGAATACTGAATCATAACCACTAAACCACCATAGACCATGTATTCATATATGGGTGTAACACAAAAGGTTGCATACTCAATTTGGTTGAAAAGTTTTTTGTGGTTGTAACAAAAGAGAATGCACATGAGTGAATGGCCATTTGTGTGAATCACATATGGTTGAATTCAGTCTTATATATGTGGCAGGTTAAGTGGAAGTGTGCAATAAATGCAGTGTTTAAATGACAAGATGTGCAAGAAAGACGGTCTTATATTTATTGATAAATGCCTAATATGACAGCATCCACTTAACTCTTTTTTTTCTCATGTCCTGTATCACATTGTCTTTGTCCATGTTATACCTGAAAAGGGTCCAAGGAACAGTCCATTTACCTGGTTTGCAAACAGATAAAATAAATACAAAAACAGCCAACTAAACCTTGCTTTATTTGTGGCCACAAGAAAGATCTTTGCTCTGATAAGTATTCTGAATTGTATTCTTGTTCTATTTCTCCTGATCAAGGAGGAGGCTAATGTACTGCTGCCAAATGAAGACACTTTCAAGGGCTGCATTTCCAGACTACACATGTAATTTGTTTATTTGCTACTGCAGCTTGTCATTTTAAGGCATATGACTGTAAATTGTTGAGCATATTTAACAAGTAGTTTGTTTGATATTATTCATAAGTTATAAAAACTTGTTAAGATAAATATTCTGGGATAACAGCATTTCTCCAACATAGTACAATAGTAAATAGGGTTTATTTGCTGTAAAAGGTGTATATGTCATATTATACTAAGTCACGGAATTGTTTTAAATATTCAGTCAAATATGACAGTTTTGTGGGAGGCAGGAAACATGTTACTAAGCCTTTGTGGTACATATGTTCTTGCTCTTCTAACTGTAATTGCCACTAAGTGATAAGCTTATTATGACTTGTGAGAAATGCACTTATATATCCAAATTGGAAGCCATGCATTCTCAAGCCAAGACCGAAATATCTGGTCAAGAAGAGGTCAACACCTGCACCACACCACATAGCCCTCCAGAACACCTACCATTAAAACTCTCACATAAAAACACAAACCACACACCCACCTTCGTGGAGGCTCTCAGTAGAAATCTACCCAAACAGCAGAGACCTCCAAGGCAGAAACGGACTCGACCACCACAACACAGCACAAACCACAATGCACATATCTCACCTACACAGTGTGCCCCTCAACCTAAGCCCCTAAGGCAAAACAGCTTGCTCAATATACTAAAATCATAGCTGACTCAATAGTGAGGCACACTGATGTCCCACTCACTAGGCTGAATAAGGAGAAGGTAACAGTCAGCTGTCTATCAGGTGCCAGAATCTGACACATACCACACGCACTCAGGTCACTCCACAACAAATACAAGTATGACTCTGTCACTGTCCATGTGGGTGTGAATGACATGAGATGCACCTCCCTGGACTACATGAAAAAAGACATGGAGGAGCTCTTGGATTATGTGGCCCAGGCAGGTATGACCCTAGCCTTGAGCAGCATCCTACCGTCACCCAGAATGACACCGCAGTACAAGCAGGAAATGATTGACTTCAACAATTGGCTAAGTTTCTTGCGTCATTCTAAGGGGATCCGGTATCTGTCTGCTTGGGATGACATGACTGACAGACGTCAATACTTTGTCAGAGATGGCCTGCATCTGTCACCCCTGGGTTTCTGGATACTGGCTAAGGGTTTTGCCACCCCTATATTGCCTTTTTTAGGTGATATTCCAAAGACCAAATTACCACTGTAACAGCTATAAATAAATGGAATCTGAGGGTCATGCTGCTCAATGTTAGAAGTCTAAATCTCAAGATTCACTTGCTTGAAGCACTCCTCAAAATGGAGAACAATGACATTTGTGCTGTAACAGAGACCTGGTTTAAAGCAGCAGAAAGCACCCCTGCCCTACCAGGCTATAACTCATTCCACACCTTTCGGCCCCAGAACATGGACCAAAGCTCCAAAGACAGCGGTGTCTCCATATTCATAAATGATATGAACACCTCCAGACTAGTAGCCCAGCATAACGCATTTGAGATACTTCAGGTACAACTAACATTGGGTAAGATGGCGATTCAGGTCATAGCCTGCTACAGGTCACCAACCATGCCCCAAGACTCTCACTCCATGTCCCTAAGCACCCTGGAAACTATTAGGGTCCAACCCAACACTCTCATACTAGGTGACTTCAACTACCCCTCCATCAACTAGGAAAACTACTCATGCACCAATATACTGCCGCAATGCTTCCTGGAACTCATCAGTTCCAATGCCCTGAACAAGCTCATTCTTAACCCCACTACAGGAAGCAACATCCTTGACCTGGTTATTACTAACATGGGCAACCATTGCTCTACACCAATAGTCAGTTCCTCCCTGGTTAGATCCGACCACAAACTAATCACCATGGAAATCCACTTCTCGCCCACACCCCACACAAAGGTAACCACCATGAAAAACTTCTCCAAAGCTGACTTTGGGCTCCTAAAAAACAGAGGTGGCTAACTTCACGGCACCCATGCCAATGGAAAATAGATGCATGACTGCCAAATCATACACCAATGCACTGTACAAACTCATACATAAATGCATGGCACTAGCCATACCTAACAGAACCAAGATGCTCTCCTCCAAAAAAAGGAAGTCAGTCTGGTGGTCCCCTGCCATTAATAAACTCTATAACAGAAGGAAGAAACTGTTGCTGAAAAAGGTGAAGTCCCAATACTGGAAAAACTTCCTTATTAGCCTAAACAAAAAGTTGAGATCCCTGATCAAAACCTCTAAAGCCAGCTATGAAGGCAGAATTGTGGAAGACACTAAAAACTACCACAAAGTCTTCTATAGTTATATCAAGAATCTCCACAGCAATACCTAGGTTTGCTCTGAGTTACTGCACAATGGTACCTCCTATACTGAGCCAACAGATATTGCCAACATACTGGCCAACAGATTCAGTGCTAACTTTACCCCTCTACCCCCCCCCCCCTTAAAGGACCAATCACAATACTGGAGGAATGCCAGGCACCCAGCATTACTGTAGCACAGGTTAAAACTACATTGTCCAAGGCCAAGAATACAGCTTTCATGGGACCCAACAATATCCCTGGATGTGTTCTACATGAACTAGAAAGTGAACTGGCACCACATCTGTGTGCTCTGTTCAATCACAGCCTCACCTCAGGCTTTGTCCCTACTGAATGGTGCACTGCTACATTCATCCCTCTCCATAATGGGGGAGCAACTACAGACCCTTGCAATTATTGCCCCATTAGCCTGATGAGTCTGATATGTAAGGCTACGAAGCACATCATCATGAACTTAATGAACAAGGATATAGGTAATCTCCAAACTCTAAATCCCATGCAATTTGGTTTTGTAAAAGGTAGATCGTGCCTGCTCAACCTGGTTGACTTTTTTGAGTCAGTTATCAGAGCTGTGGATCAGGGCAAGACAGGTCATACAGCCTACCTCGATCTGGCCAAGGCCTTTGATACCATTCCCTACTCAGGAATTATTGATAAACTCACCAAAATTGGCATCAACCCCTATATCACTAGGTGGGTTGCAAATTGGCTCACAGACAGAACCAACAGTGTGAAAGTAGCGGACTCCAAGTCAGACTGCCGACCAGTCACAAGTGGAATCCCACAGGGATCGGTCCTGGGTCCTCTCCTGCTTGGCATCTACTTCTCAAAAATCCAAGACAACACAGAGGGACTCTGGCTGACCAAGTTCACAGACACCTGAAAGCTGGGAGCCATTATTAACTCCCCAAGTGATGTAGACATCCTATAGAAAGGCCTCACTGAGCCCAATGACTGGTGTCGAAACTATGGCATTAAGTTTAATGCCAAAAAATGTGTCATCATCCCCTTTGGGAAAAACTCAGTTCCCACTAATTACCACATCAATGGAAGCCCACTGAACACTGAAGGTATTATAAGATATCTGGGGACACAGGTTGACATTAACCTCTCCTTCGACCACCACATTGTCACTGTGGTCAGAAAGTCCTTCTATGTGGCACATCTCATTACCAAGGGTTTAGCATCCAGGAAGAAAGAGGTCCTCATCTCTCTGTACTCTTCCCTCATTAGGCCACTCATCGAGTATAATGCCCCATTTGGCATGTACCTCACTAGACACATGCAACAGCTGAAAAGGCCACAAAAGTTCCTCACGAAGAGGATCCTAAGCCTTAAACACATGTTCTACATGGACAGACTCAAAAAACTCCAGCTATTCTCTGTCTCACATCGTCCACTTAGAGGCGATCTCTGCTTGACTTATAAAGCCAAGTCTGACCCAGCTCTGTTACAAATGCTACATCTAAAGAAATCCCAATCCCTCCACACCACACACTCCAGAGACCTCAACCTCATTACCAGAATCAGCAGAACATGCTGGAGGGACAGGTGTATAACCCAGAGACTGCCCATGCTCTTCAACAGACTTTTCATACATGTCAAGCAGAGCACCTCAATGGCCCTCTTCAAGAGAAATCTTGACGAGTGGATGGGAAATAGAAAGTTCACCCCAGGGATCACTCCAGTGGCTCTACCTGATAGAAGCACTGGGAACTAATGTTGAGTGGCATGATGCCGGGGTACTTCTATGGGCCAGGCGTTTAAAGCTCCAAGGCCATTAGCCTAGTACACACCTATGAACCTATGTTTAATGTTTGTTTCTGCAAGCTATACTTGCAAACAATCCCACTAAGCAGTCCTGTTTTCATCTGCAGTGCATCTAACAGAAAAGTGGAAGAAGCTGACTTTTGGAAGTTACAAAAGAATATATGAATGATGTACTTGTTTCTAGAACCTTCTAAAAGTTGACTTCCTCACTGTGGTATTAACAGTTGAAAAACATATGAAACTGTGCACATGAAAGAAAAGCATCTGCAATACATGAGATCCATGTTAACTACAGAAATGTATTTTCATACTTTAATGAATGTGTTTTGAGTCTCCACTGTGTGTGTCAGTTTCCTGCTGGTTAAAGACTCTATTGTGACGTGGTGCTACAGTTTTTACTTAGATTCACGGTCAACTGCTGGCAGCTCATTAGCAGTTTAGTTACTTTTCAATGCCTGAAGAGAACTGTAATTTCATCAGCTGAACCTGAATAAAGTAAAGAATTAAAGTTGTGTAGTTAGAGGTGGAGAACATAAAGTAGTTGCATACACTTACCATAAATGTAGATGTCGAGTGTATTCACTGTTGCAGTCATCACATTTGGGTTATCCCTGCCAGGGTAGCTCTCTGCCAGCCTGAATACCAGAGGCTTAGTATTTCTGCGTCGGTTACTGTCACTTCAGGACTGACACCAGGTCGTCAGTAGTATAAAGTAAGGCAGCCAATGCCATTACATCAGTTTTTCTTGCCCTGTCAGGAGCCCCCAAGTGGGAGCCAGGTTCTGGTGGAAGAGCCCCACCAGTAGAAAGTAAATATCAAAATGTCCTTTGTAAGGAGAGAGAAGAAAGAAGAGGGGGATCGAGGGAGGGAAACCAGGACTGCAACAGTGAATACACTTGAACATCTACATTTATGGTAAGTGTACACAACTGTACTATGTTCTTCGTGTTTCACTGTTGCAGTCATCACATCTGGGTTGATTACCAAAGTGAAGGAAAAAAGTGGAGGCAGTCAAGGAAACAAGGGACTGGTTAGGATACTCTGCAAGACTGCAGGGGAAAACCCTGCCCTGGATTTAGAGAAGATAGGCAAGTGGTAGTGTTTGGTGAAATTGTGAACAGATGTCCAGGTGGCAGCCTCCAGGATGTCCCTGGTGGGGAATCGTCTGAGGAAAACTGCAGAGGTGGAGGTTGCTCTGGTAGAGAGTCCTGACCCCCTTAGGGGGAGGCTTACCATGTTGCTTGTAACAGAAATGGATGCAGTGTGCTAAACTGTTTGATTGGAGATGGCCTTGCCCTCTGCCCCTGCAGCAAAGCTAACCAGCAATTGATTAGACTTTCTGAAGGATTTAATACTGTCTAGATAGAATAAAGAGCTGTCTGTGCACATCTAGGGAGTGCAGGATCCCTTCCTTCTTGTTTTGTGGGATAGGGAAAAAGGTTGGCAAATGAATGGATTGGTTGAGAGTCACACTGGACACCACTTTGGGCATGAAGGATAGGTTAGTCCTGAGGGAAACCCTGTCAGCATGGAAGATGATGAAGGGCTCCACAGCCATGAGTGCTTGTAGTTCAGAGACCCTTCTGGCTGAAGTGATGGGCAGAAGGAAAGCTGTTTTCCAGGAGAGAAATTTTAGCTCTGCTGAAGATGCTGGTTCGAAGGGGGGGCAGGATGAGCTTTTCCAATACAAAGTTAAGGCCCCAAGCTGGGGTTGCTCTTTTGGGTGGCCTCAAGTTCCTAGCCCCTCTTAGGAGGAATTGTTTGATCAGAGGGTGTGAGAAAAGGGGCTGCTCAGTGGGGAAATGAGCAGGGATAGCAGAGGCATGAATTTTAATAGAGGAAAAAGAGAGACAATGGTGTAGCAGGTCAGCTAATCCAGGATGAGAGGGATGGAGGGCTGTGCTGTATTGGCTCCCTTAGCCTGAATTCAGGTGCAGAACCTTTTCCATTTGTCAGCATAAGACTTTCTAGTGCTAGGGCATCTGGCCTCATGCATAAAATCTAGAACCTGTTTACGGAGGTTGGCAGATTGATCAGTGGTTAGGGAATAAGCCAAACTGCCAAACTGAGGGTCTGCAATTGGGGATGCATGAATTCTCCTTCCCTCTGGGTCAAGACAGTTGGGGTCTGAGTGAGATGTCATGGTGGCAGTGGGGACAGGCTGCGCAGCAAGGGGTACCAGTGCTGGTGAGGCCAGTCTGGAGCAATAAGAATTGTCCTTGGTTTTTCCTCCCTTATTCTGAGCAGTACCCTGGGGATGAGAGGTAGTGGAGGAAAGGAAGAGACTGATAGATTGACCCAGGGGAAGGACAGGGCATCCACTTTCCAAGCCATGCAGTGATGCTCCCTGGTGCAGAACTTGCTGAGCTGATGGTTGGTGTGGGAGGCAAAGAGGTTGACCTTCGGGATGCTCCATTTCTAAGTTATTAGGGGGAAGGTTCTTTTGTCTAGCTGCCACTCGTGTTGGTCCAGAAGATTTCTGCTTAAGTGGTCTGCCAGAGAGTTTAGAGAACCTGGCAGGAATTGTGCTAACAGGTGGAGTTGCATGGCAGAGGCTATGTGCCAAAGGGTCATGGCCAGCCTGCATAGAGGGTAGGAGTGAGTCCCCCCTGCTTGTTTATGTACCACATCACAGTGATGTTTTCTGTTTTGATCAAGAGAGCCCCTAGGGAGAGAAGGGGCTTGAAAGCTGTCAAGGCATGCTGGACAGATATCATCTATTTTTGCTTGATGTGCAGAAGGATTTGCTGTGGGCTCCATTGGCCCTGTATGCACCTGCCATCCAGATGTGCACCCAGGCATAGTCTGATGCATCTGTGGTGAGGGTCTGGGCAGAGGGGGGGTGGTGAAAGGGTAGTCCCTTGTTGTGGGAGCAAGCTGCTGCCCACCAAAGAAAATCTTTTCTGAGGCAAGGTATCATGGGTATAAGAGTTTCCAGGTCTTGAGAGTGTTGACACCAAAGGCTTTTTAAGTGCCACTGAAGTTTCCTCATATGCAGTCTGGCATATAGAATGAGTAGAATGTAAAATGACATAAACCCCAGAGCTTGCAGGATTTTCCTTGCAGATAATTGGGGTCTGGTGGCTACTTGAGAGAAGGAGGCTGTCAGGTAAGTTTGCTTCTCTGGTGTAAGGAATGCCATCTGGGATGCTGTGTCCAGGCTTGCTCCCAGGAATATAATCCTTTGGGTGGGTACTTGTTTTGACTTATTTTCATTGATTATGTACCCTCGGGAGTTCAGTAGGGATTTTACAAAGGCCAGGTGCTTGAACAGCTTTTCCTGGCTGTCTGCCTAAATTAGTAAATCGTCTAAGTATGGGTAAATTTAGATATTCCTTTGTCTGCAAAAGGCAATGGCCAGAGCCAGACATTTTTTGAAATATCTGGGAGCAGTAGATAAGCCAAAGGGAAGTTCAGAGAACTGAATGTGCAGAGATCCTGCCCTGAAACACAGATAGTTCCTGCATAATTCCCTGAAAGGAATGTGGAGGAAGGCCTCTTTTAGGTCTAGGGTGGCTAGCCAAGCATCCTTGGACAGCATGGATAGCAGCTGCTGGAGGGTGAGCATTTTGAATTTTGGTATTACCAGGAAGGTGTTTAGAATGGATATATTGAGGATGGGGTGCCAGGTACCCTCTTTTCTGGGTACCAGAAAAAGTCTGGAGTAGAAACCTTGTCCTTTTTGTTCTGTAGGAACTTGCTCTATTACCCTCACAGAAAGCAGGAAAGGAATTGCTTTTGCACCTCTGCCCACTGGTTTAGAGGTAGATCTGGGAACCCCTTTGGAGTTGGAAGGGTGTGGAAAGAAAATTTGTATCCCTGGGACACTATGTTGAGGACCCAGCGGTTGTTGCTAATGGTGGCCCAGGTGCTTGCGTGAAAGGAGAGCTTTCCTCCTAGGGGTAAGTGAAGGTAAGCAGAGGGAGAGGGCAGGGGAGGAAAGTCATTGTGAGTTCTTAACATGAGGGGCTGGCTTAGAACTCTCAGTTTTTGAAGTGGAGGAAGTCCACTGTTTTGATCTCTGCATTCCCTGTGGCTGCTGTCTGGGGGGGTCTGCTTCCACGGGGTCGGGGCTGAACTGACCTGGTGAGAGCAGGAAAGGACCAGTGCTTGGAGGGGCAAAGTCTGCTGAACCTGGGTAGCTGGACCTGTAAGAAATCCTTAACTGTCTGCACAGATTTAGCTTTTTCTTCCATCTTTTTTAAGACCTCTTCTGCTTTAGTGCCAAATAAGTTGCCTTTATGCAAGAGTGCATCCAATAATTTAGATTTAACATGGTCTGGCAAGGGCTGTTCCTTAAGCCATGCATGTCTTCTAAGGACAGAGCCAGTGACTGCTGCCCTACAAGAAGCTTCTAGGGTGTCAAAGCCACAGTGCAAGTTGTGTTTAGTCACTTGACTTGCAGAATGTATAAACTCTTGTAACTCTTTAGATTCTGTTTGAGGAGTTCCATGGCATGTTGCTGAAATTTTAGCATATGGAACTGGCAATTTAGTGCCCTGATAGCAAGAGTAGCAGAGGTGTACCCATTTTTACTCCATCTGTCTAGTGCTCAGGAATCCCTATCTGAGGGTGTGGGATTCTTAGCAGAGGTTGCTTTAATTCCTTTAGGCCCTTGAGAAATTATCTCAGGGTCAGCAGTAGGATTTTTAAAAAGAAATTTGTGAGAGTCAGGGACTCTGTAATACCTGTCTGTCTCATTTTCTGGGTGCAGGAGGGAGGGTGTCAGGAATCAAACTGGATTCCAGGAAAACATCATCAACAACGTCCAGTACTGGGGGAATGGCCGGGGGTCTGTGCTGTGGAAGATCCAAGAATTCCCTGAGTCTCTTTTTAGACTGAGGGTAGTCCTGACATTCTCATTGGAAATCCTCCCTTAAGGTATGAAGGGTTTCTCCAAAGGAAAAGCCCTCAGGGGAGTGGCTGAAGGAATAGAGTCCTCTGCATCAAAATCCTCATATGCAGAGAGGGGTTGCAGGTCTTCATATTCAGATGCATCAGAGTCATCAGACTCCTTTTCAGACAAAACTACTGGGGACAGATCTCTTTTTCTTTTGGAAGGGGTAGCTTGGCTTCCCCCGATCAACATGATAAGGTCTTCCACCATTTTAAGCATTTGAGACTGAGGCAAGGAAGCAGGTGCCTGAGATTGGGTCATCGGTTTCTTGGATGTGGTTCGTACCCTGGGCCTAGTTTTTGAAAGAACAGTAGATGTGAAAGAAGTCGTTGGTTTGTGTTGAAAATCGGTAGTGCAAAGTACTTCCTCAGAAGCTGGTGCCTGTTCAGCGGTTCTGGACCCATACAAGGGAGAGACAACTGCAAGATCCATAGTCAAAGAAGAGTTTTGCGGCATACAAGGCTCCAAAAGTTTCTTGGTAGCAGCCTGCAAATCCACAGAAGTGCGCATCAAGGGCTGCGAAAGCGCCTCACTGAGGACCAGAGAACTGATGACTAGCTTAACAGAAGTGTCGTCGGTAGGTTTGGACCTGTGCAGTCTGTCTCTGTCTTTATCTTTATGTTTTTTTGGAAGATCTACTGTCGGATGGCTTACCGAAGGACTGTAAGCAAAAATATCTAGCTACATTAAGGGCCCGAAGATGTATAATTCTGGTGTTGAATAAAGCACTAAAGCGACAGCGGGGGATGTTGTGGTTTGGCTTAAGCAAGTGATGCAGTAAGAATGAAAGTCTCGGTGTGGTATTTGCTTTCCACAGGTGAGAGAATTGTTAACTTTTTCTGACATCGGTTAGTGCAAGATAAAAGGATACCCAACAGGGTACTTAGCTTTAGAAGACTTCAGCTTCAATTCAGAAGACAAAACTCAGGTAGCGACTGACTGGCACTCATGCAAACTGCTTCTGCTTTGGGCTCTGTGGCAAGAAAGACTGATGTAATGGCATCACCTACCTTACTTTATACTGCTGACAACCTGATGTCAGTCCTGAAGCGACAGCAACTGATGCAGAAATACTAAGCCTCTGGTATTCGGGCTGGCCGAGAACTACCTTTGCAGGGATAACCCAAATGTGATGACTGCAACAGTAAAACACGAAGAACATCTTACATTGCTGCCAAACAGAACCAATGATTAACTGGGATATTTAGTGGCTTGCTGCATACCTCTCAACGGTACAGATTTTCGCAGAATGTCCTGATTTTGGCCTCATATTTTTGGACCATTTTTCACAAAATTGTGGTTTTCTGGCAAATTAGTGGTAAATCATTAAAGACTGAAGTTAGAAAATAATGACATTTGAGTTTCAAACTTTATATCCTTCCAAAAATTCATGCTAATACAAAACCTGTTATTCTATTAACTTTCTAAGGTTGTAAAAGCAATATTTAAAAATTGTCCCTATTTGTGGGCCTTTGTCCCACTTGTATTTATGGCTTTGTCCAGATTTATTGCTGTAAGAGGTTGAGAGGTATGCTTTGCTGCTAAATCAGGTAGAAGCAAGGTCTGGAAGGCTGAAATGGGACTATCCATTGGAAGTGGGATGGGGTGCCAAACACACGAAGTTCATTATAGTAAGTAGGGAGTACATATATGGAGCATTTGCCCTCCCAAAAGAAGAACATTTGTTTGAATGAAAGCAGATTTTTATTTTCAACAATACTTTTCTGTTTTGGGGAGCTGTTCTGCATTTCATTTCTGCAGCATGACTCGAGCAAAATCACATTTAAAGACATGACCCATCCATTTTCATTGCGTAACCAAAATAAACTGTAAGAATAGGGTACTTAGAAATGTAATGTATAAACTAAAGTGGAACTGGAACAAAATTATAACTAATTATATTATCAGTTTAGGCCACAAAAGTAATTAGTCTATTTTAAGGATTGATAGCTCTTTTCTTTCTATGTGCGGTCTCTGGCTTTTCAAGGATGGCTAATTTGAATGACTGCCTAGATCATTTCTGGGGATATGTGACTTCAAGGTGTTATCTGCTGTCTATTCTACTGGTTTAAGAAAATATTTTATTTTATTTTATTGTGCTTTTAACAGCTGTGGATTAATTGCACCTTGGACACTGGACAGTTTTCAAACCATAGGTCACTGTCCCTCCAAATGTTTTCTCTTTAGACCATTCATTAATGCACAGGCTGTTCTAGATTCACCTTCCTGATTGTTTTAAACCATAAAAGACAATTCAGACTGCTGTCATTATAATCCACCAGTGTATCCTTCAGTTACAGCCACTTGATAATATATACCTTAAATGTCTGACTGTGATAGAAAATAGTCACAGTAAAGTATTACAACTTGCTTAAATGCACACTAGTTCTGCGCACCCAGACTAATGACTGTAACTTGTTCCTGACAGCAAGACTAGCAATTTTCATCCACTGACAGCCCCTATACCCAGCAATTATAGCCCTATGTTGGACTTTGTACACCTCAGATGTCTGACTGTGGTAAAAGTAAATAAATAGATAGACAGATAGATAGATTTGGGCAGAAAACATATTTCAAGTTTTCTTCATGTAAACAGACATTAGCCTAAGTATTCTATCTTATTTAGCACACATGAATACTTGTCTTGCATAGCCAGTCTGCCTAAAATGAAGAAACGACAATAGGCCAAGTTACTTTAAGCGAAAAACACACCCCATCTCCAACCAACACTTAAAACTACTTTGCCTGGGTATGCCTCATCTGATTGTGATAACACCTCTTAATCTCACAGTGTAAGAATCAGAGACAAAGCAAAAACATCAGTGGGGGACAAAGGCCCAAAAATAGGGACAGATTTTAAAACTTGCTCTTACATAATTAAGTAGTCACTAAAATAACAGGTTATATCTTAGTATATGTTTTCTGAAGGATATAATGTCTGAAGCTCAAACATCCATCATTAAGTGACAGCAATCCACAAGTTTTATGAGGAACAGACCAAAAATATTATGCTAAATCACAGAATTCTATGAAATAAATGAAAGCTGAGACACAAACAAACAAAAAGGGGGTCATTGAAGTCTCAGTAGCTAAACAGGTAGCACATTTGTTTTTGGTACAGTAGGCTGTTGGTTTTATTCCCACACCAGGTAGTTGAATTAATTTTCCACTTCTGACACTGCAGTGCAACTTAAGGGGAGTGCTGCACTCCTGAATGTGCCATTGTCTGAGACACTAAATCAAAGCTCCATCTGTCTTTGTTGGTGGTAGCTCAGGTAAATATAAAAGATCCCATGGCACTTATTGAAACAAGTAGAGGGAGGTCCCTGGTGCCCTGGCTAAATTTCCCCTAATCAGTATGAATACCACCTTAGGTCTCCCCTGACAAGACGCCATTGGCCTAGTAGGACTAACTTGGTCAACAATTAGTACATAAGGGAAAGAATGCACAAACACAAAAAGGAAAAAAAAATCTGGTCCCATGGTCAGAGGGATAAAGCCCTTAGTGCACCATAGATTGCGTCTGTTCCACAAGCAGCAGAGGCGCTGGATTGGGATGAGCTGAAGAGGATGGAAGTAAGTAGCTAATGTGTGAACAGTTTATTAAAAAGAAAAAAAAGCTTATAAAATTTGCAACTGTGACATGTGCTAATATGCTAAGCAAAAAGTACAGTTGTGTACATTTACCATAAATGTAGATGTTTGAGTGTATTCACTGTTGCAGTCATCACACTTGGGTTATCTGCCTGCAAGTAGCCCTCAGTCAGCCTGAATACCAGAGCATTGGGATTTCTGCATCGGATGCTGTCGCCTCTTCCATGACATCAGGTCATCAGGGGTATAAAACATGCAGCCGATGCCATTACATCAGTTTTTGTTGCCCTAGATGTCAGGAGCCCTCAAAATAGGAAGCAATTACATGGTGTGGAATACCTCCAGTAAAAAGTAAATACCATTGCCATAGGATATGGCCAAAAAAGAGGATAGGTAGAAAGTATAGAAAAGTAAGGGGGCTGGAAGGAGGGTAACCAGGACTGCAATAGTGAATACACTCGAACATCTACATTTATGGTAAGTATACACAACGTACTATGTTCTTCGTGTTTTACTGTTGCAGTCCTCACACTTGGGTTGATTCCCAAAGCTGCGGAAGGGTGGAGGCAGTCAAGAAGTATTAGGGCTGGCTAGCAGGCCTTGTAAGACTGGTGTAGCAAATCCAGCTCTGGATTTAGAAAAATAAGTGGTAATGCTTGGTGAAGGTGTGTACTGAACTCCAGGTTGCAGCTTCCAGGATGTCCCTGGTAGGGACTCCCCTGGGAAATGCTGTAGAGGTTGAGGTAGCCCTAGTGGAATGGGTTCTGATCCCCTGTGGGGTAGGTTTTCCATGGTGCTTGTAGCAGAAATGGATGCAGTGTGCTATCCATTTGGAGATGGTTTGCTTTGAAATGGTCTTGCCCTCTGCCCCTGTATCAAAGCTTACTAGCAGTTGGTCAGATTTTCTGAACTGTCTGGTCCTGTCAAGGTAGAACCTAAGCAGTCTGTGCACGTCCAAGGAGTGCAGGATACTTTCCCCTTTATTCTGAGGATTAGCAAAAAAGGTTGATAAGAGGATGGATTGGTTTAAAGCCACACTGGATACCACCTTGGGCATAAATGATGGGTTAGTCCTGAGGGAGACCCTGTCAGCATAGAAGATAATGAAGGGTTCCACATCCATAAGGGCCTGTAACTCAGACACTCTTCTTGCTGAAGTGATGGCTAGAAGTAAGGCTGTTTTCCAAGAGAGGAATTTTAAGTCTGCTGTAGCAGCAGGCTCAAAAGGGGAAGCGTGAGCTTCTCTAGTACAAAGATAAGGTCCCAGGCAGGAGGGTGAGCTCTCCTCGGGGGTCTTAAATTGTTATATCCTCTCAGGAACTGTTTGACCAGAGGGTGAGAGAAGAGGGGTGGCTCAGTATGGTAATGAGCTGAGATGGCAGAGGCATGAATCTTAATGGATGAGAAGGATAGGCCTTTGTGGAGCAGTTCTGCTAGATAATCTAGGATTTGAGGTAAGATGGGCATGGCTGTGTCCTTTCCCCGAGACTGGCTCCAAGAACAGTATCTTTTCCTCTTTTCTAAGTAGAATTTCCTAGTACTAGGCCTCCTGGCCTCAAGGATGACATCCAGCACCTGTTTGCTGAGGGTTGCTGGTGATGTATTCAGGGAATAAGCTAGGCTGCTAGTTTCAGGGTTTGCAGCTGAGGACAGCAGAGAGGGGGTCTGATGCAGGTACCAGGGTGGCACTGTTGTCAGACTGCGTAACAGTGGGTACCAATGCTGGCGTGGCCAGTCTGGTGCAATAAGAATTGTCCTTGGCCTGTTCTGTTTGATCTTGAGTAATACTTTCGAGAGGAGGGGCAGTGGGGGGAAAGCATAGATTGAGAGGTTTTCCCATGTAAAGGATAGGGCATTCACTTTCCATGCTTGGCTGTGGGGAGTTCTAGTGCAAAATCTGCTCAATTGATGGTTTTGGGGGGAAGAAAAGAGGTCCAACTCTGGTGTCCCCCACCTGTGGATTAGAAGCTTGAATGAATTGGGTTCCAGTTTCCACTCGTGTGGGTCCATTAGATTTCTGCTTAAGACGTCTGCCAGTGAATTTTGTTTGCCTGGCAGGAATTGAGCTTGCAGGTGCACTTGGTTGCTCAAGGCTGTGTTCCACAGAGCCATGGCTAACCTGCAGAGTGGGTAGGAATGAAGTTCCCCCCCTGCTTGTTTATGTACCACATGACTGTGGTGTTGTCTGTCTTTATAATGAATTGTCCTGGAAGGATAAGGTATTTGAAGGCTGTCAGTGCATTCTGTACAGCTAGCATTTATTTTTGATTGATATGCAGGTGCATTTGTCCTGGGCTCCATTTGCCTTGAATGCTTTTGCCTGCCATGTGAGCCCTCCATGCATAGTCTGATGCATCTGTTGTCAGGGTTTGGATGGCGGGGGGGGGGGGTGTTGAGTAAAAGGGAGTCCCTTGTTGTGGTTGCAGGCCTCTACCCACCAAAGGAACTCTGTCCTTAGGCAAGGAATGATTGGAATCACTGTTTCCAGGTCCTGAGAATGTTGACACCAGAGACTTTTTTAAGTACCATTAAAGTTTCCTCATATGCAGTCTTGCATATGGAGTTACAAGAATGCATGAGGCCATGAACCCTAGGGCTTGCAGAATTTTTCTTGCAGGCAGCTGGGTTTGGGTGGCCAGTAGTTTGAAGTAATTTGTCAAATAAACCTGCTTTTCTGGAGTGAGGAATGCCATCTGGGAAGCCGTGTTCAAGCTTGCTCCTGGCAATACAATTTCTTGTCTGGGTACCAGATGTGATTCCGTTTTGTTGATGGTATACCCCAGAGAAGTTAGGAGTCTCTTTACAAATGTCAGGTGCTGAAGTAGCAATTCCCGACTGTCCACCTGAATCAGGAAATCATCCAAGTATGGGTAAATTTGAATGTTTCTCTGCCTGCAATATGCAATGGCTGGAGCCAGGCACTTTGTGAATACCCTGGGCACAGTAGATAAGCCAAAGGTAAGTGCAGAGAACTGATAGGCCTAGCCTGAAACATAGATATTTTCTGCATGATTCCCTTATGGGGATGTGCAGATAAGCTTCTTTTAAGTCTAGGGTGACCAGCCAGGAGTTCTTGGCTAGCATAGGCAGCAGCTGTTGGAGTGTAAGCATTTTGAACTTTTGTATCACCAGGAAGGTGTTGAGAATTGACAGATCCAGGATAGGGTGCCAGGAGTTTTCTTTTTTGGGGTACTAGATACAGTCTGGAGTAGAAACCCTGCCCCCTTTGCTCTGTTGGAACAGGTTGAATAGCCCTGATACTGAGAAGATCTTGCTTTTGGGCCTCTGCCCACTTGTTTGGCGGAAGGTCTGGCAATCCACTTGGGGTTGGCAGTGAATGGAAGTAGAATCTGTATCCCTGGGATACAATGTTTAAGACCCAATGATCTTGGGTAATGTATTCCCAGTTTTTTGCATGCAGGGCGAGTTTTCCTCCTAGGGGAGCAAGTACTTGGGCATGGCTGGGAAGGATGAAGGAGAAGTCATTGTGAACTTTTTCCATAAGAGGGTGGCTTACCACTCCCTGTTTTTGAGGTGGGGAGCACTCCATTGTTTAGATCTGTAGTCTTTGTGGTCTGTTCCCCTGGGTTTGGACTGAGAAGGCCTGGGAGGGACTGGAAAAGACCAGTTTTTCGAAGGCCAGTGTCTACTGAATCTAGGTGGCTGTACCTGAAAGAATTCTTTAACAGTTTTCATAGATTTAGCTTTTTCCTCCCTCCATACTTTTAAGAACATCTTCTGCTTTTGTGCCAAACAAGCATTCTTGATCTAATGGGAGCATCTAGTAATTTTGCTTTGACATGGTCCGGCAAGATTTTTTTCCTTCAGCCAAGCATGCCTTCTCAGAACAGACCCAGTGACCGCAGCCCTGCAAAATGCTTCTAAGGCATCAAAACCACACTGCAAAGTATGTTTACCAACTCGGTTTGCAGAATGCATTAACTCTTGTAATTCTTTATTTTCTGCACAATCAGAAATCAACAACATTTTTTGTTTAATTAATTCCACAATATGCTGCTGGTACTTCAATATGTGAAACTGGCAATTTAAAGCCCTGATGGCAAGAGTTGCAGAGATATATATCTTCTTACCCCATCTGTCTAAAGCCCTAGAATCCCTGTCCGAAAGGGTAGGGTTTTTGGCTGTAGTAGCCTTAATACCTTTAGGTCCCTGGGAAATGGTCTCTGGATCCACAGTAGGATTTTTAAAGAGAAATTTGTGGGAGTCAGGTACTCTGTAGTGCCTGTCGGGCTTTCTAGGAGCTGGAGGTAGAATATTAGGGGTAAGACTTGATTCCATGAAGACATCACCTACAATATCCAGGATAAGGGGTATAGCTAGGCAAATCTAAAAATTCCCTGAGTCTCTTTTTTGACTGAGGGTAGTCCTGGCATTCCCAGCAGAAAAGCTTTCTTAGGGTATGCAAAGTTTCACCGAAAGAAAAGTCCTCTGGAGGGGAGGCAGAGGGAATGGAATCCTCTGCATCTGAATCCTCATAGGTGGATAAGGGTATGTCCTGGTAGTTAGAGGGGGTCAGAATCATCGGACTCATGGTCTGTAGAATCAGAAGGAAAATCAATTCTTTGCCTTTTAGAAGGGGAAGGCTGGCTTCCCCTAATTCAGCCATTCTAAGCCTTTGTTTCCGGGGTATGGGAGCCTGAGAATGCACTTTGGTTGTCGGTTTCCTAGGCATAGTATGAACTCTGGGCCTGAGAAATTCGGTAGTTTTATTCAAAAACAAAGTAGTCAGTTTAATACGAACATTGGAAGGCCTGAATACACCCTCAGATGCTGGTGCCTGCACAGTGGCTCTGGACCCATCCAAGGTAGAGACATCGACAGGTTCCATAGTCAAAGAAGCATCTCGCAGCATACCAGACTCCAAAAGGGTCTCAGTAGAGGCCTGCAAATCTGTAGAAGTGGGTATCAGGGGCTGTGAAAGTGCCTCACTGAGTACCAGCGGACTGGCAACTAGCTTAATGGAAGTGTTGCCGGCAGTTTTGGACCTATGCAGTCTGCCTCTGTCTTTATACTTGCATTTTTTCGGAAGAACGGTAGTCGGGTGGCTTAACGAAGCCATTTCAGAGTATGGAGAATGAGAGCAAAAGAATTTAGCTACAAAGATAGTCCGACAACGAATAGTTTGGGCATTGAACAAGGCACAAAATCGACAGTGAGGAACGTCGTGCTCTGGGCCTAAACAGGTGACGCAGTAAGAATGAAAATCTCTGTGAGGTATTTGCTTTCCACAGGCAAGACTATTATTAACTTTTTCTGACATCGGTTAGAGCAAAAAAAAAGGATCCCCAATGGGGTACTAAGCTTTAGAAGACTTCAGGTTTGAAACTCGAACAACGAAAATTTCAGGTAGCAGCCGACTGGCACTTGTGAACTGCTTCTGCTTCGGGCACCTGCACGGCAAGAAAAGCTGATGTAATGGTGTTGGCTGCATGTTTTATACCCCTGATGACCTGACGTCATGGAAGAGGCGACAGGATCTGATGCAAAAATCCCAAGACTCTGGTATTCGGGTCGACTGAGGGCTACCTGCAGGCAGATAAGCCAAGTGTGATGACTGCAACAGTGAAACACGAAGAACATCCTATTTAGCTTCCATGCTGAACATAACAAATATTTTAAGTAACCAGAAGCTTTTGTTTTACTGCTGCAGTGGTCTCCCTTGAATTCATTGGTCCTGGGAGGCCACTCAAATTGCTCTTATTGTAATCCATCATTGCTTATAAAAACAGCTCACTATTCACAAGTTGTCCAGCAGCAGCTCAGGAGCACTGTGTTACTATGTGACTTGCTCCATCACACAGTAAGCAAATAGAGACCAAGGAACTGAAACTCATGACTTAAAAAAATAAAAAATAATAATGCCGGTGCCCTGAGTGGCAGTGGCTATTTCTGTTCAGCAAGTAAATGTGGATTATTTGTCTTATTTTATGTCTAATTTAAGAAGAAAAACCAAATCAGGAGCAATTGTTCCGGTCCTCTTCAATAAACACATCACACCAAATGACATCTGACCACCTTTATTAAAACTTCCATAACATAGCTTTGAGCACCAAACATATTAATTGCAACTAGACACAATATAGTTGGTTCTAAACACAGCATAAACATCCTTATAATGTTAATCAGGCCAGCGTACCTACTCACCCTGTCGCAGTAAGCAGCGTCCATACCTTTACTCGCTTACTTTACTTATAAAGCAGTGTCCCATCTCACTTCATACACCATTCATTGAATTACCTTCCACCAAATAAGCAGCATCCTTACCTCAGCTTTCTTATCTGTTCAGCAAACTTACTCCAGCTGCTCATTTTCCTTTAGCTAAATCATTGAAATGAACCCAAACACCAGAGGGGGAACAGAAGAGGGCAAAAGCCTGTCCCTCTTCTCTGCCTACCCCGACTAATAAAATAACCCCAATCCCCACCAACAAAAAGGAAGGGTGGGAGGGTAGCAAGTTCACGCCAAACTGTGACTACTTACTGGGCTACACTTCCCTAAACCCCTTAAGCCCCTCCTCACCCTTCTCATTTCCTCTCAATCATCCCTCCCTCCATTTAACCCTTTCATTTCCCCAACCCAACTAACTCCCACTAATATAACACTAGCACCTCTTGAAGATGTCCCAGGACAATTTGGTTTGTTGCCAAATCTCATTTGTCCCAGTCCCCTTCAATAAACACATCACACCGAATGACATTTGACGACCTTTATTAAAACTTCCATAACATATCTTTGAGCACCAAACGTATTAATTACAACTAGACACAATATAGTTGGTTCTAAACACAGCATAAACATCCTTATAATGTTAATCAGGGCAGCATACCTACTCACCCTGTCCCAGTAAGCAGCATCCATACCTTTACTCGCTTACTTTACTTATGAAGCAGCATCCAACACTCACTTCATATCCCATTTACCCAGCAAGCAGAGTCCATACCTATACTCGCTTACTTTACTTATGAAGCAGTGTCCCATCTCACTTCATATACCATTCATTGAATTACCTTCCACCAAATAGGCAGCATCCTTACCTCAGCTTGCTTATCTATTCAGCAAACTTCCTCTAGCTGCTCATTTTCCTTTAGCCAAATCTTTGAAATGAACCCAGACACCAGAGGGGGAACAGAAGATGGCAAAAGCCTGTCCCTCTTCTCCACCAACCAGCCAGACCAGGCTGTTTCCCCTCCCTTCTGCCTAAAATTGTTCAATCAACCATCTCCCATAAAGGGAATAGTTAAGCCAAACATCATTTGGTGTACCTATCGTCTGTAAAGTACATTAGTACCCCATCAACCACACACCTTGACATACCAACACTGATACACACCTATATGACACTACAGTAGGATTACCAGTGAGCCACTATACCACACCAGAACATCCACTCCAAGAATACATTGCCTTCGCTCACTTCCTTCAAGCCACTAACCATCGCTCCACCTTTCATGAATGACAACCTATAGCCATAGCAGATGCCACAGAAACTATAACCCCTTGAACTCAAATCTGCATTCCGTCAAAGAAAACCCTTAGCAAGTCCCGACCCAGGACCCTGTCAACTAAAACATAACACAATGGCCCAGCAAACCACACAGCTCTGGATGTGCAGTAAATTGATTACTGTAGGGAAGAGTCTTAACTCCAAACTTTAATGACCTAACCCCCTAGAAACTTGCCTATGCCCCACAATGACGTACTCTACATGCCCAACTTTACCCACACTCAATTCACTTGTTACTAAATGGGAATTAGTCTTCAATCACTGACATAACAAAGCTTCCTGCTCCCCAAAAAATCAAGACCCTCCTACCTACACTGCTTCCAAAACTATCCCTACAAAATTCCTTTAATAATAATTGAAATGGTTCTTGTAGTACTCTCATCTAAGCCCTAATCTAGCATGAAACATTACCAAAACTCTACAGGAGTCAACTAGTGATTTCTATACTACCTATAAAATCTGTATCAACTCCTATTCCAATGATCCAAAAAACATTTCCATAAACAAGCAATACAATAAATCCCCATGCAATCATTCTAAACCAAACAATAGTTTAAACATAAAGTCATCATCGCCTAAAATGCGACCTTGGCAACCCCTCCAATTTGCTGCTTTGATCTGCCAATAGCTGTACACAAGACCTTAAACTGCAAAGAAATCTAAGATGCTGAAACTTTAAATACCACCCTGCCCAACACCTCTCAAGTATAACCCACCTTGAGGAAGATCCCACACCCTGTCCTAAAATCATGTTCTTCATAGTTCCATATCGAAAATTCTGGCCCAATTCCATTTAGATATACGAATTAAAATTTAGCTAGCTTACCAGAGGCCTAAATCAGTGACCTTATAGTACCCCTGATCTTATGATGATTGGACTCCACCCCACCCATGAAAACCCCAATCTCACCTTAAACAATCTTCTCCCTGGATTACCATGTCTCAACATGCCTTTCCTTCAACTTGCCCCTTCCATGCCTTGATAGACTCCAACCATGCTGTGTCATCATTAGCACAGAATTATGATTACTTGCTAACTCCTTGTGCTCCACTCCCACAATCAAAACATCCCCACAATCAACATCCATTACCTTCCAAAACCATTTCTGACACGGTATGGACCACTGTTCACCATGCAGTCCTTCTGTGATCTCATTCCGTCACCTCCGGTCACCAACCAATTTCAACTCAAATTCCATTCTGCAATAAAACAAAACAGAACAAGTATCTCGACTTTACAATACAAGAACTGAAACAAAACAATTCCCCAAACCCTATCTTTTTGCATTGCAGAGTTAAGACATGGTTGCTAGGGTAAAAGTGTATCATACAGCAGGTTGTGTGCCCTGCAAGAGAACCACAATGTGACAAGAGACTTTAACTGGGCAAATCTAATACAGTCACAATAGGTATATTAATTTTATACGTCATCTTTACTATTCTTGAGAAGCCTTATGTCATATATCTATCTACAAATATGCTAAGTGCAGCATATCAATCTAGTAAGTAGTTAAACAACCATAATGCAAAATATAGACATGTACAAAATGTGTATATTTTGTAGGTAGCAAATGTCTGCAGACTTCCAAGAAAAATCTATAGAATAATATGTATATTCTAATGTGGAATTACTTGTATAGAAAAGATCACCTCAGTACAAAATAAGGTGCATTGCCCGACATTCTGCGCTGCAAAGTTCTTAATGCAGCGAAAATGGCTGTTACCTTCATGCCCACTTACTGAATACATCCCCCCCAGCTAGATCAGTCTTCAGACCTTTCATTTTTATCAGAAGTTTAGCTATATACCACATTTTAATTGAATGAAATGACCTCGTTCTGCAACATGCATTAGTTCAAGAAAATATATCCATCATTTCACGTACACCAGCAAAGACTTGCTTTCAAATTGTTCTCTTCAAAGTCAGAACAACATCCTGGGCACACCACACACCAGGTGCCAATCCACACTCCACAATCATTGTTGCCCCACCATGCAAATGTATGAGTTCAGGAACAGTGTTCAGTCCTGACAGAATGACCGCCACAAGAAGCCGCCACCTAGTGACTCCAATCCTCAGGTCAATGCCAGCAACTTGATAGCAAACCACCAAATGCCCAAGGAACAGACCCCCAATCCGAGGCCAGATGAGAGACTGCCGCGGCCACACCACACCTCGCACATACCAACCCCCATGAATCAACCACTACTTGCAAATATGTAAAGTCCCTTACTCTGTACAAAGCATCACAAATATCCCAGGAAATTGCAGTAAGTGTTGACAGACTTAAATCTTTTCACATTCAACATGAGAGATCACAATCCATTCACATACACTTCCCCTCCCTGCTATGCAAACCAGTATGCCCATAACAGGTAAAAAATAACATTAAACACAATTAGATTCAATTTAATCTTGGCTATCCAATGGAGGAGCCAGGATGGGATTCCCAGCACCAGTTTTCCCCCTCAGGAATCACAAACAGAATAAATCTCAATACCGGAGGCAAAACAAGAGAAAGCTACATTTTCAGCCTTTCAAGCAATGACCCTATCTCAGTATTTCCCAGTATAAGTGCCCCACTGTTCACACAGAGGTTTGCTGGCCATCTGCACTGCAAATCATGTGTCCTACTTAACCAAATAAACTTTGTGTACTGAGGTTTTTTTGTTCCTTCCCTTTTCTTTCTTCAAATAAACAAAACGAACACCTACATCCTTACATGGGATGGCCAAATGGCTCACTCTATTCTGTCCCTCAGATAACCCCCCCCCCCCAAAGACCAGAATGAAGCAAAGGAAACAGTATTTTTGCCGTGCATGCATGCAGTGCCCCAATGCTGCCTTTTGCAGGCATAGTAGAAGATCCACAGCAGAAAATGACTAATTTACATTCTCTGTATAAAAACCTGTCAGGCTTATCCTGTGTTATTTGTTTTAGCCTGCCCAGCACGTAACTGAAACCTTAAACTCTGCTCCTAGCCCTACTCAGTCGCAATTGCTTTTCTATGTGTTGCAGAGAGACCGTTGTTCTTAACAGCTAATATTCTGAAAATATCCCAACCATGATTTATAACTAACTCTAGGAGTAAAAGTAGGGAACATGTACCGCGTATAAAAATTCAACTCCCTCTCTCACAATGACTGCAATCCCCACCAGGCATGCACGGACTACAGCATTGCCGCAGTCATGAGTTTAAAGCCCGCGAAAATATACTTGTGGATCTTTCCACCAACCTGACTGCTGAAACCTCCAAACAAAACACCACCAATGCAAATGTCGTCCTCATCTCACGGAACTGTGAGGCAAAGGTTGAAACTCTTAAATAACTAGCAACATCCTTTCCCATTCCTTCTAGCCTGGCATAGCATAGCAAACATTTCCAATGGCCAGTCATTAAAGCTAAGAAAACTCCACAAAGTATTCTGAACAGGAATCCCGACTCCTCCCCCATGTGTCCCCACACAGTCCTGTTCGAATCCATTGACTCAGATTTCAGTACTGGACACCATCTGTTGTGAAACCTACCCACGTACAACATAGGCAAAAGGTATGCCTCCCCACATGTTCAGTACTCACTGCCCCTCCGTGATAGACTACATACTTAACAAATGCAAACTAAGTTAGCCAGGTAATTTGAATGGCTCAAATTAGGATGAAACAGCAGCACTCGCGCCTTTTCACTGAACAGTTAATATCTCCAGACTGTTCGGGCTGTGAGCATTTTTGCAGTCACTTACAGCTGCTGATGGCCAGATTCAAGTTCCTGCAAAACAGCTCTCCTGCCAGCCGTAATGTTCACCCTGCCAAAATGCGACCCTAAGGTGAAAGCCTTAGTTTAATCTCCAGACTTTCAGCAAGCGCTGCATTCCCCTTGTACCCCGGAAGGCCTGTAACCTCCTTAAATCACAAGCTAGCTCTTCACAGGAAAAAAAAAAAAAAAAGGAAAACACCAGCACTTTATGAGGCTCAACCCCTCTATGACCATTACTGCCTCGACAGCGGGAATCATCACAGCGATTCGCCAGAAAGCAACAAGCTCTATGAGGAACCGACTTAAACCCTGAGGCAAGCCTGCCCCTTTAATCTAGACATTCTGAAAACCCACTGGTTGAGAACAGCAGGACAATGAGTGGGCACTAGGGGACAATGATCTGCTTTTTTGATAAACTTCTTGTGACAAAGCTCCTTACTCATGGAGCCTTCCCCCAACATGTGAAAGCCCGCGAAAACCAAATGCCATCATGGGCGCAAAAGTAGTACAGATTTTTAACACAATATAAATATCCAATAACAAACAAGACTACCTTAATCAGACTAAGCTCACGTTAGCACATTGATTTCCCAGACCATGAGCAAAGCAACAGCAATAAAAAAAAAAAAAATGAACACCCCAAGGAAAACAGAAAAAGAAATCAATATATAAGGACATATACTGACCACCTGCCTCCAACCCGTACCCAGAGGCCTACCATCTCTCCTGGGTATACCTACAGGTTGTCATGGGCGTACCCTGCCATAGCAAGTTCATGCCAAAATGTGACTGCTTACCCGGCTATACTTCCCTAAACCCCTTAAGCCCCTCCTCACCCTTTTCATTTCCTCTCAATCATCCCTCCCTCCAGTTAACCCTTTCGCCTCCCCAACCCAACTAACTCCCACTAATATAACACTAACCAATCTTGAAGATGTCCCAGGACAATTTAGTTTGTAGCCAAACCTCATATACTAACAGTAAGTTAATTTACAGTCGAGAGTCGTCTAGAAATTCAACACCTAAGCTCGTCATGCAACAGGTTTGATGAGCATCTGACTGCGGGGCCTGTGAAGCATGATCCAAAATGCTTGAAACTAATGAAACCAATGTCTATGGGTAATGGCAAGAGAAGGAGATGCAAGAGATGTCAGAGAATACGCAAAAGAGGATCCAGGGCTGGAATTACTGTAAGGCTAAAAGATAATCCCTTCAGGCCTGCACTCCCATCCATGCTGCTGGCAAATGTTCAATCCCTGGAAAGCAAAATGGACTACATAAGGTTAGAACTCTCTACTCAGAACAAGGTGAGGAACTATTGTGTACTTATTTTTACTGAAACCTGGCTGAACTCTAACATTAATGGCAGTGTAGTTCACGTGGAGGGGATATCACTTTTTAGGGCAGACAGAATACAATCTCTCAGTGGGAAGTCCAGAGGGGGGAGGTATCTGCATATATATTATCAATAACAGCTGGTGTACCAGATGTGAGATAATCTCCTTTCACTCCTCTGAAAATATAGAGCTCATGTTACTGAAATGTAGACCTTTTTATCTGCCAAGAGAGTTCAGCAGCATCAACATCACAGCCGTCTACATTCCTCCCAGTGCCAAAACAAATGAGGCACTGAACACATTATATCAGGCTATAAATGAGCTGCAAAACTGAAACCCTGAATGTGTTTATACAGTGGCAGATGACTTCAACCAAGCCAACATGAAAACAGTTCTGCCTCACTTCTTCCAGCACCTAGACTTAGCAACCAGGGGAGAGGACGTACTGGACAAGGTCTACAGCAATGTTAAGCTAACATATAAGGCCGTACTTCACCCACACCTGGGCATCTCTGACCATCTTTCCATCATGTTACTACCAGCATATAAACCAGTGCTAACTGGAGGAGAATAACAGTGAAATAAGGAAGGATATGGCCAGATGATGCAGTCTTGGCACTCCAAGACTGTTTCAAGAGTAGACTGGAGCATATTTAAAGAGGCAGCTAGTGTGAATCAATGTATCAACCTAGAATAGTACACTGAGGTGGTGATGGGTTACATCTCAAAATGTGTGGATGATGTAACAGTCACCAAAAACATCATCACATGTGCCAACCAGAAACCCTGGTTGACTAGCGAAGTGTATGAGATCCTGAAAGCAAAAAATACAGCCTTTAAGTCTGAAGACAGGGATGTCCTCAGAACAGCCAGAGCAAATCTGAATAAAGGAGTGAGAAAAGCAAAATGTGCCCACTGTAGGAAGATCCAGAGCTACTTCAATGACCAAGACTCCAGGGCACCTATGGCAAGGCATCCAGCAAATAACAGACTACAGACCCTTATCTTCACATTGTGAGGAAAATAAGGACTTCCTTAACATGCTGAATGTCTACTTCAGCACATTCAAAGAAGGGATCAAAACAAGTGTGATGAAAATACCCACCAGTCAAAACAAAGAGGAGCTCATCCTCAATCCCACTGAAGTCCAGAGGACAATGTGCAGGGTTAACCCAAGTAAAGCAGCTGGGCCTGACACCATCCTTGGGCAAGTACTCAGAGACTGCGCAATTCAACTAACAGATGTCCTCACAGATATCTTTAATATCTCTCTGAGTCAGAAAATAGTTCCCAAATACTTCAAAACCACAACAATAATACCACTACCAAAGAAGTCACCACCAGCATGTCTCAGTGACTACTGCACTGTAACCCTAACCTCCAATGTGATGAAAAGCTTTGACAGGTTGGTCAAAGAAGCAATAACATCTAAGTGACCTGCGAATATTGACCACCTGCAGTTTGCTTACTGAGCAAACTGCACTATTGCAGACACCATAGCACTGGCACTTCACTTATCACTGGACCATCCAGAAAGTAAAAACAGCTACATGTGGTTACTATTCATTGACTTCAGCTCTGCTTTTAATACCATCATCCCTATACAGCTGGTGAGGAAGCTGCTTTAACTAGGCATCAACATACACTTTTGTAATTGGATTCTGGACTTTCTCACAGACAGACCTCAAAGTGTGCTTAGGAAATAACTCTTCAGATAGCATCACTCAGAATACTGAAGTTCCTCAAAGCTGTGTACTTAATTCCTTGCTGTTCACCCTGCTAACATATGATTGCACAGCGAGTTGCAACACTAACCACATTATCAAGTTTACAGTTGATACACAAGTGGCAGGCCTCATCGGAAATGATGAAGAAGCAGCGTACAGGGCCAAAGTAGAACAACTGATTAACTGGTGTGACAGTAACAACTTAACGCTAAACATGAACAAAACAAAGGAAATAATTGTGGATTACAGGAAAAACCACAATGAACATTCTCATCTAACCATCAACGGAGAAACAATAAGGAGAGTGAGTAGCACAAAGTTTCTGGGGGTACATATTGATGAGAACTTGTCCTGGTTTACCAATACAAATGCCATTGTCAGGAAGGCACATCAGAGGCCACACTTTTTCAGAAGGTTGAGGACAGCAAACATACCATCAACAGTTCTCACAACCTTCTATAGGGGTACAGTAGAAAGCATCCTGACAAACAATCTCAGTGTGGTATGGAAGTTGTTCTGTCTCTGACTGCAAGGCTCTCTAGAGAGTGCTGAAAGCAGCCGAGAGGATCATCAAGACCATCCTACCAGCCATCCATGACCTGCACATGCCCAGAAGTCTATGTAGGGACAAAAGAATAATTAAGGACTGCACACAGCCTGCTCACAGACCGTTTGCGTACCTATCATCTGGCAAGCGCTTCCACAGCATAAGATGCAGTACGAGATTCAGAAACAGCTTTTTTCCCCACAGGCCATCAGACTGTTGAACTCTGGCAACAATCACACCCCATGCTAGCCATCAGTTCAATCTGGAAGACTATCTCAAATTGTGCAATAACTTGAATGCCTGTCTCAATCCAATGTTAGTACAATACTCAGTAAGTCAACCCAATTCACTGGTCATCGGGGGTAGTACTAAGGCCAGAGAAATGTCTCATTATAGTGCAATATCTAACGCTAGTCTGTAACTCGGTCACAGTGCAATACTCATGAATGTCTCATTCTGGGCAATACTCAATGTAAGTCTTTAATGCAATGTCTTACATCGGTACTGTGCAATACTCAAGCAAGCAAAGAGATCACTGTATAATAAATGTTAAAGTGAGTTTAATTTATATGCAATATTAGGATTATCTATCTAAAACATTATGCTATTTAGTAAGTAGTTATATACGTATTAATGTCTTGTCGTATTAAGTCTATGTGATATCTGCACATTTGAGTCCAGAGATACAGAATTTTATTCAGTTTTTGCACTTGTGTGATTCTGAAAGACAATAAAATTTACTTTGGCTTTGACTTTGAGGATGAAGTTCATTATCATTTCATAGTCTTAATCCTCTTTGCTAACCTGGTGTGTATTTTACAAATATTTATATTAACAAATACAATCTCAACAGTAGTGCACTGCGCTGACATGTTTATTCTATTTATTTATCCTTTATTAACCAGTTAAGTTCCACTACAATAGTAGCTTCTTTACAGGGTAGACCTGAAGTAGTATTTATTCTACTATGGGAAATTTGGCCAGGGCTTCAGGGAACATCAACACCAAAAAAAAAAACTAGTACACTAGGTGGTAAAAAGTTACAGTGAATAAACACTTCCAGATGGTAAAAGGAACAGTCAAGAGCTGCAGATACACTCCAATTTGTAAAATTACCTTGGATGGCAAACAATTGTTAATAACAACATGGTCATCTGTATAAATATAAGAACACTGGTTACAACTTCTACATTTTTTGTCCCCTTTGGACAGACTTACATTTCTGTGAAATTGTGCAGAGTTGATATAACAGAGCTAATTACCTGCTTGTGTTGAATTCTATAACCATCTGATATACCAAACTGATTAAGTATACTGTTTTTGCACTTGATTTGCACTGTACTGCATTTATATATTTGTTTCATTGCTTAGTGCTGTCCTCTGTTGTCTGCATCGTTTGTTTTTCCTACTCTCCCATCCAAGTGTTGTAATCTTAAATTTGGTGGCTTTGGAATTGCCCGCCCCCTCAACTGAGCACTGTGAGATCATTTAGGAAGGACTACCCCCCCCCCCCCCTTACTTGTTTGCCTTTGGACACTCCTTCCAGTCCCATCTCATTTGATCACTCAACTGTGTGCAGTGAGATCATTTGGGAAGGACTACTCCCTTGCCTCTTTGATTTTGGACACTCCTCCCTGACATGCCCTATCTCATCAGCTTGGTCTACTGAGTACAGAGAGAGCATTTGGGAAGCCCAACCCCCTTAGTTTCTTAATCTTGAACTATCTTCTGTTTCCTCCCTCTTCACTAAAAAAAAAAAAAACATACATTTTATTCAGCTGCTTTTACCATAATTGTGCTCTTCCTACTTTATTACCGTATTTTTGATGTGTGCTCAAGTGTTCGAGTGCTTTTATTCTGCTGCACGTATTACTGCTTGTTAGTACCCTGATTAAATTTATCTGGTATTCTAAGCATCTTAGTTTTGGTTTTAGCACTTGTGCTTCAGGCCAGTTACTTTACATTTAAGAAGGTTTTTGTGGTCTACACTCTTGCGGACAAACCCTTATCAAAACACTGTCTCCATAAGTCAAACCCACGTATTCGGACCACTTTGTCTGGATAATTTCCATCAGTTTCTCCTGCCAGCCTGGTCAACATGGGCATATTGAGACAGTGTAGCAACTGCCTCATTTTTACCGACAACCCTCTTCTCCTAGAACATAATTCTTCTACTTGCGAGAAATGCATGTACATCAGTAACCTGGTGTCCATGCTCTCTTACACCACAGCCAGTACTCCTGACAAAGAGGAGATTACCAGCACAAACACCACACCACCCACATCACATAGCCAAGCACAACACACAGCCACCTATGCAGAGGTCCACAATAAAAACTTACCTAAACAGCAGAGACCTCCAAAACACGCTCACAAACATTCCACGCACAACACCAAACACATCACACACAGCAGACAACACACCAGTGTCTCACAAACACAGCCCATAAAGCAAAACACCCATCACAGTCCACATGGCATAACAATAAACCAAACATTCTAGTCACTGGTTACTCAGTTGTGAGACAAACCAATTTCCCCCCACCAGACTCGACAAGGAGAAGCTTCACGGTTAGTTGTCTGGTGCCAGGATCATTATCAGCCACATCACGCACGCACTTAATGTCTCTCACAATAAGTACAAGTATGACTCTTTCATTGTCCATGTTGGTGTAAATGGCTTGAGACGTACCTCCCTGAACTATATGGAGAGAGATATGATTGAGCTCTCAGAGTATGTGTCCCAGGCAGGTATGAGCTTAGCCCCAAGCAGCATGTTACCTTCACCAGGAATACCACAATACCAACAAAAATTAATTGACTTCAACAACTGGCTTAGTTTCTGGTGTCATTCCAAGGGGATCCACTATCTGTCTGCCTGGGATGGCATAGTTGACAGGCCTCAATGCTTTGCCAGAGATGGTCTCCACCTATCACCACTAGGATTCTGGATCCTGCCCAAGGCTCTCACCTCCCCCATTGTGCTTTTTTTAGGCAATGTCCCAAAGACAAATCTTCCAACATAAATGATCTGTCAAAAATCAAATTGAAGATCATGTTGCTTAACGCTAGGAACCTTAACCTGAAAATTTACTCACTGGAGGCTCCCCTTGGACTGAAAGATGCCAATGTCTGTTCTGACACAGAAACTTGGTTCAGGGCTCTGGTGAGTGCCTCCACCTTACCAGGCAATACGTCATGCCACACATTCTGAACCCAAAATGAGGTCGGGAAGACTAAGGGTGGTGAAGTCTATCTTCATTAAGGAAAGGCATACCTCCAGACTGGTTTGCCAGCATGATGCACTGAAACTACTCCAGGTATAACTGACAGTTGGCAAGACACCCATCTAAGTTATAGCCAGATATAGACTCCCTCCACGATTCAGGACACCCACTCCTCTTACCTTGATCTACCTGACTCCATCAAGGTACCCCAATCCTTGGTGACTTCAACTACCCCACCACAGACTGGGTGAACTATTCCTGCACTAATGCACTCACTCAATGATCCCCTGACTTCATCAGTTCTAATGCACTAGACCAGCTCATTGCATCCCCCACAAGGGGAGATAACATTCTGGACTTGGTTCGCACCAACATGGGTGACCGCTGCACCACTCCCATAGTATGTTCTTCCCTGGTAAGATTACATCATTGGACTCTCTCATTCAAAGTTTCTATTCCACCCAACACCCCCACCCACAAGTCTTAATCAAGATAAAAAAACTTCTCAAAAGCTGACTACAACCTCCTAAAGAAGGGTATCTGTAGCTTCACACCCCCCTTGAGAATGCAGATGACTATGCTGAACAGTACGCTAATGCAATATACAAGCACCTGTACAACTGCATGGACTCAGCCATACCCAACAGAACAAAGACCTGCTCCTCAAAGAAACACAAACTTGTTTGGTGGACATCCTCTGTCAAAAGGCTTTGCAATAAAAGGAAAAACTGTTGTCCAAGGGTAAAAAGGAACAAATTCCAAATTAGAAAAACTCCCTCCTTAGCCTCAACAAGCTAGTGAAAACCTCCGAAGCCAATTATGAATCAAAACTAACCTCTGAAACAAATTGAAACCACAAAGCCTTCTTCAGTTAATTCAGAAACCTCCATGGCAAAGCCCAGGTTTGTTCCAAATTAGTACTTAACAGTATCACTTACACTGATCCTGTTGACTTAGCCAACCTTCTAGCAGATAGGCTCAGTGCAGACTTCACTCCCTGTCCCCCCCCAAAGGCCCTTTTGATATCCCCAGTACATGTCAGGCACTCGCATCTCTGTAGCTCAAGTGTTAAAGGCCCTACCCAAGGCAAAGAAAACAACTTCCATGGGACCTGATAGTATCCCATGCTGTATTCTGCACCATCTCCGGCAAGAACTGGCTTTGCCATTGAGCACCCTATTCAACCACAGCCTAAGTATAGGCTTTATTCTAGCAGAGTGGAGAACTGCCATTGTCATACCCTTGCACAAAGGTGGTGCCACTACAGACCCTGGAAACCATCGTTCCACTAGCTTGACAAGTCTGATCCGTAAAGCCATGGAACGTGTTATTATGGATCTCATAAACAAGAACATAGGCAATCTCCAAGCACTTGACCCCACCCAGTTCGGATTCATCAAGGGCAGTTCTTGCCTGTTGAACCTGGTTGACTTCTTTGAGACTGTCACCAAAGCAATGGATTAGGAAAAGTCAGTACATACAGCTTACCTTGACTTGGCCAAGGTCTTTGACACAATCCCCTGCTCTGGCATCATCAAATAGCTAACACAACTTGGCATAAATCCCTATCTCATCAGGGGGGTGGCCATGTTTGGTATGTACCTTTCCAAACATCTGCACGAACTGGAAAGCCCACAGAAATGCCTCACAAAGAGAATCCATGGCCTCTAACACCTGCCCTATGCAGACAGGCTCAAATCACTACCACTCTACTCGGTATCATATAGACTGCTCAGAGATGATCTGTCTCTCACCTACAAGGCAATCTCAGACCCTGCCCTACTAGAGATGCTCCATATCTGTAAGTCTAACTTCTCAAGCATTACCTGCTTGAAAGGCCTGAAACTAATATGCAACATCAACTAAACCTGCTGGAGACAGAGATTTGTCTCCCAGAGGCTGCCCCATCTCTGGAATAGACTTCCCATACACATTAAAAAGAGTACCTCGCTGACCCTCTTCAAATGGAATCTTGATGAATGGATGGGGAAACCAGAAATTTGTTCCAGGGGTTCCACCTGTGTCCCTCACTGACAGGTGCTGACTGAGGTTTCTTTTTGGGGATAAACTCTTGACTAGGCTGGTAAGGGCCCCAGGGCCATTAGCCTAGTAGCCTCCTATGATCCTACGATACATAAGAATAGGTATGGTTAATGCTTCCATCCTTTTCAAAAACTGTTTTTAAATTATTTGAGATTTTGCAAACCAAATGTGGTTCATCTTCTACACTCTTAAAAACGTCATCATTTCCCTTCAAAATTATCCAATTACATTTATTATTTCTACAAACTCCCTTCTGTCAACTAAATTACTCTGCTAAGATTTTTGGGAAAGCCCTTTTTCTTATTCCATTGTAGTTGGAGTGCACCTTCCATTTTGGCCTGGGAGTCTGCTTGGATTTGCTTTTAAAAAATGTTCCTTTGGTTAGTATTTTATATATATGTCAACATTTACTGATAGTTCTTTAGTCAAAATTTGCTGCTAGCTCTTTTGCCAGAATCCCAGGATAATGGTAATAGGGCTGGATGAAGACAATTGAATATTATGTCAGACAGCAGAATGAAGATAAAAATCATCCTTTTGCTGCACTATAAACAAAGCAGTTTTGTAGTTGCCAAATGTGGCTGTTCATCCCCTTGTCCTGCACAAATTATGCCTTGTTACTACTCTGCCTACTATAAAGTACACCTCTGAAGGGAAAATCAGGGTCAGCTCATTAGGAAGGTTCCAATCAACTGCCAAGAGGTCTGTTACTAGTGGTGTCCGACTTGGCTCAGTACTGGGACCACCCTGGAATATACTTCTCTGAAGTCAAAGCAAATGTAGAGGGCCTTTGGCTGACCAAATTTGCTGATGACTGCAAGCTGGGTGAAATCACTGAATCTCCTAAATATGTAGATATCCTCCAGAAGGGTCTGACAGACAAATAACTGGTGCCAGAACCATGGCCTAAAACTCAATGCAAAAAAAAAGCATAATTACACCCTTTAGGAAGACGATTGCCCCTGCAAATTACAACACTGACTACACTCGATTCAGTGTTAAGGGACTTATGAACTCAGGTTGACAGTAACCTGAACTTTGATCACCATGTGTCCATGGTAGTGAGAAACTCTTCTGTGTTGTGCAACTTATAAATAAAGGCATGGCACCAAGATCCAAGGAGGTCATACTCCCACTACACTCAGCTTCATTAGACCAATAATCAAGTGCAGTGCATCCTTCAGCAAGTATGACCAGGGATTTGGAGCAGCTAGAGTGGCCATAGAGATTCCTCACAAAAAGAATACAGGGCATAAATAATATGCCCTAAATGGTCTGCCTCAAAGTCTTGTCCCTGTACTCTGCCTCCTGCAGACTACCAAGGGGCGATACATGCATAACATGCAAGGCATTCTCCAAAACAAACAACACTAAAATTACCCAATCTAGGGATATAAACCTTATCTGTGACAAACAAAACATGTTGGATGGGCAGGTATGTGACTCAGTTACTCCTTCTCTGGAACAGACTCCCCATTCATATGAAATAGAGCTCTTCCCCAAGACTATTCAAATGCAATTTGGACCAAAGGATAGGAAATCGCAAATTCACTCCTGGCTCGTCACCTGTGGCCATTATGCCCATTTGTAGATGCCGTAAGACACAGGCATATACCAAAGCTGTACTAGCCCATGGGCATTGATAATTTGAAAAAATGGCGCATGAACAGCTAGGCTTAAAAAGGCTCTAGGACTGTTAGCTTAGTAACCTCCAATGATCCTATAAATGTGAACCCAGGTATTTAAACTAATGTATTCACCAGCTAAAAGAATGTGTTACTCTGTATCCACCCTACAGAAATTTCATATCAGATAAATGAGTGTTTTAGGTAGTTCTGTATAAAATACAGCACATATCTTGAAAAAAAATCTATTTTGATGAGCAAAGCTAAAGCAAATTTTCAAAATGCCTGACCTGAACAGAAGAATGTGAATGGTAGCAACATGCCACTGAACCACTGTAATTAGTTATATCGGTATGCTGCAGTAATTAGCCACGTCTTTCCAAGTACCACACCCATTTATTTCTGGAGTGACATCTACGGCCCTTGGGGGTATCACCTAGATTTATGACATGCAGAAGGGTGTACATATATTCACTAATTCAGTGACTTGATTACATAAAAATATTCCATTACTCAGCATTATTTCCTCCATTATTAACAATGAAAATCAGCTATAATCTATCAGATAATCTAAGTTATTAAACAGATACTAGTTTTTATTGACCAGCAATTACAATCTGAGATAATAACACTTTTAGTTTATATTATTTTTATTGAGAAATATTTTCACAATGTAACAAGAGAAGTTAAACAATATCCAAACTTAACATTAAAACATTAAACTCTTTAATACATACATATATTAAAATATGAATATATATGTGTGTGTGTGTGCATTCATGGAAATAAACATAAATATACTAAAACTATCCCCTGGATTCTGTTCGCCCTGCATGGCATGCATGATTAGTGCAGGAGCTCTGACAGGCAATATGTCTGCCGTGCGATCCAGGAACAGCCTGCAGGGGCGTGCACGACAGCTCCTGCACTAATCATGCTCGGACTAAGCCCTGGTATGCAAATCACCTCATTTGCAGGAGAAATTAATGCAAATGAGGTGATTTTGCAATCCAGGAAGCTTGCAATAGTGCATGCAAGACTAGTGCTATTGGCAGAACTGTACTCAGTTAGTAACTGAGTACATGTCTGCAAAATCTGAAACGGAGCTATGACAGCTCCAAATAAAGGCTGCATATCATTAAGGAAGTATACCAAAGGCCACGTATAAGGCCATTGGCATTGCAAACTGTTTAAAAAATAAAAAAATCAACTTTTATTTTTTTTAGCCGATCTCAGCTGTTTAAGCGTAGGGCAGTGGCGCGCAAATGGGATCAGGGGTAAAATAATAAAATAAACCTAAAATAAGCATTCTAACTAAAATCAGTATTCTGCCATGCAAGACAATGGCAGGCAGAAGACAACCTGGCCAGTGAGTAATGGTTGCTAAGAGGGGAGGCTCAAGTGTGAGACATGTAACTATGCATTAGCAGGCAATCCTATGCAAATGAGGGGAAGGATAGTGAATTCCAGTTTTCCCCAGCATGTGAGGTAGTTCCCAACAGTGTAAGAGTATGAATTGCTGGGTGCAAGACTAGGGTATAGGTGATATAATGAGGGGTGTGTGTCTGGCATACTGTAAGCGGATTGGAGCCCTGTGGCTCGGGATTGCTCCTAGCTTAGCACAGCTAAGCTAGGGGGTGTGTCTAAACCTGCCTAGCACTCTTTACAAAGCCTAAGCGGGTGTGCATGCTGCACACCGGGTTTTATAGGAAGAAAAAAAAAATTAAACCTGGAAATAGCAGCAGTGTGCACATTTGAATACCTTGTTTGTGCGGCGCGCACACGCATTAAACAGGAAGGCAATGGGAAGGGAAAACAGCAGTAGGAAGGTAATCAAGGAGAACTAGCTTAGCTGGCAGGTGAAATGTATCAGAATGAGCCAATTACACAGACAGCAGACCAGCCCAGAACACAACTATAAACTAAAACGCCTTCCCCTCTGGTTTTTCCCACACTCTACACCACCAGTGTATACAAGCGGGGAAATTTTAACAAACAAACCTACAAAATGAGAAGGGCTGCAGCAGGCAACATAGAGCAACATGTGCAAGAGGCAGAGGGTGGTGAGGATGTGAATGCTGCCAAACAACCCAGTGAGGAGACAGAGAAGAGTGTACAGACCCAGGGTAACCTACCAGGGGCTTCATGAGCTGGAGATAGTGGAGCCCTATAGGGTGGACAGAGACTTCCTACAGCAAATTGTTGAGCTGTAGGAGGTCACACCTGACATACCAAACTGACCAAGGGGAACCCATCCCAGTGGATACCAAGGTATGTGTAGGCCTAGGTATACTAGCCACAGGTACCTCCCAAAGCACAACTGGGGATAACATGGGGATCTCACAGGCATCAGCATCCAGAGTATTCCACCAGTTCCTGGATGCCATGTCAGCACATGCCAGTGAGCACGTATATTTCAACATCCGTGAGGTGTTGACCAGCAATATGTGTCTCTACCACCAAACAGCAGAATGCCCTGGGGTAGTGGGTAATACAGACTGCATGCACATATGCATCAAAGTACCACCTGATGAGCAGGGTAGGGCCTACATCAACCACAGGGGCATCCCCTCCATCAACTGCCAGGTCTTTTGTGATGCCCGGGGCATTATAATGAATGTGTGTGCTGGTTTCCCTGGAAGCTATGATGATTCCCACATATGGCATCTAATGCAGCTGTACCAGTGATTTGCTAACGGGGACATCCCCTACGGTCACCTAGTGGGGGATGCTAGGTACACACTGGAGCCATGGGTGGTGACACCCGTCAGAAATGCACACACTTCTGAACAACAATGTCATAATGAGACACATGCACAGGCCAGACATATAATAGAGCATGCGTTTGGGATGCTCAGGTCACGGTTCCGGTGTTTGGACACATCCGATGGAGCCTTGCAGTACTCACCAGCTACATGTACCCAAATTGTTATGGTATGTGTTTTGCTACACAATATGATCCTGCGGAAACAGCTGCAGTAGGAACAGCAAGGGCAGGGCCACACAGCCCCCCACCAATGCCAAGGCCTGCACAGGCACAGTGACCCAGAGGAGGAACAGCCTGAGCCTGCCCCAGTAGGCAGAAGGAGGCGTGCTCAGTATGCCCTGGCCTTGGCAAAGAGGCAACACATAGCACATGCACTGACACAGTAGGGACCCAGGGAATGACACCTCTCTCTGACCCGCACATACAATAACAGGGATGCCAAATATGACACTACCTGTGCTCAACCATGTATAGGGTGTGTACGATGTGCATCTGACATAGGCAGCCCTCCAGCACTATCCGCAAGTCTGGCACACACACAAGGTAAGTCAATCAACCTACTAATTGCCAAATGGAGTAGAATGTGTTGTTACCTGTAGCTATGGTATGGATGTGGGCATGCACGGGGATTTGGTGGCTGAATGTTACGGCAGCAGACAGTAGACACCCATAGTGGCAGCATGACATCTGTAACACATACTGGAGTCACCATAGTAGCCAGTACTACACAGAGTGACAAAACCCACTGCAGGAAATGTGCTGTGCAACATATGTGCCCATATGACCCACACGTGCCAGTCAGGATCGTTCACATACCCAACAACAGTCTCAGCCAGCAGGACAGGTGTAGATAAACCCAAACAGAGCCTGTGCCATGGCCCCAGAATGATTGCTATTGTTAACCCCCCCAGGCTTACACAGATTGACCACAGCAGGGCAGGCAGTGGGATGTTAGTTCTGAAGGGTAGGACGTCAGACAATAATATGTAGGGCAACCAAAGCCATGATCTGTAGTACACTGGTATGCCTCTAGTCAGCATGATAGTTAGCAATACAGAACAAAATGGAGTACCTGACATACCATTATGGTCATAGCGAATGTGTACATGTTTCGCGTGTGCTCCCCCACATCCAACATAGTAATGTAAAAACAGTCAGGCGTGCTACCCCCCCACGCCTGTGTAAAAATGTAGAAATAGTCAGGTGTGCCCACCCCATCCTACATAATAATGTAATAACAGTCAGGTGTGCCCCCCCCACTCCTGTGTAGAAATGTAGAAATAGTCAGGTGTGCCCCCCCCATCCTACATAGTAATGTAATAACAGTCAGGTGTGACCCACCACGCCTGTGTAGAAATTTAGAAACAGTCAGGTGTGTCCCCCCCCGCTATGCAGAAATGTAGTAACAGTCAAAGCCAAATGGTCGATGGATACCCTGCAGAGACAGCATGCTACCTGTTGGTGTACAACATAAAGGTCAGCACTACAGCACAAACTACCTGGACATGATCCACAAATTAAATACAGATGGCCATACTGGGTATGCTCACACACAAACACATGAAGGCCATGACTGCAAACACCAGTGGACCAGACATATCTGGCAGTTGCAGTTGTTAGTGCAGATACTCGTCAGTATGCACCACTCATGCCTTGCACACACAGTGGATAGGAATACAGACATATACGTCAGGACAACACACAAAAATAAGCCAAAGGTGGACGTACATAAATGTGTGGAAGAGGGTCACTGTGACAAGGAGCCATCCAGGCCTGTCTCAGCCAGCACACAGCCAAAGGGCCCCGAACACATGAGGTGCAGATGTCACTCACTGCAGATATGAGCCACCAGTATCTGTCAGCATTACAGACTATGTGGTGCATGTGCCAGCTGTGCAACACGACTGTTCAAGGAAGTAGTCATCTAGTAGCTGTATACATGTACCTGTGACATATGTCCCCGTGTGTGCTCGCATGTGGCGTGTCAACCCCTAGATGAATGGGTTATGGCCCATGCACACAGAGCCCTCCCCATAGGCCTACTATGACAAGCCTGCTGAGGTCATCCAATGTGAAATACACCTCTGGGAAGGCTGTAGCCAGGTAATCTCCATAGCACGTCCTGTAACTGCATACTGCTGTAGTGTGATAAAGTAGTTAGGTAGGTGTTCTAACCCCAGACCTGGCAACTCAGTGTGTGTGTGTGTGTGTGTGTGTGTGTGTGTGTGTGTGTGTGTCTCTGAAAAGCATTGCTCTCTACCCAGAGTACTCACACTCCTTACAATTCATATACTAAATTTTGGTAAGGCTGCTGATGTCACCCACCTAGAAATACACCTCTGAGAAGGTTGTAGCCCAGTAATCTCCGTAGCGTGTCCTGTAACTGTGTACTGCTGTAGTGTGATAAAGTAGTCAGGTAGGTGTTCTAACCCCAGACCTGGCAAGTGTGTGTGTGTCCATCTGTCTCTGACTGAGTAGAGAGCAATGCTTTTTAGAGTACTCACACTCCTTACAATTCATTTACTCAGCTTTGGCAAGGCTGTTGTCACCCACCTAGGAACACACCTCTGGGAACATTGTAGCCCAGTAATCTCTGTAGCACATCTGGTAACTGCATACTGCTGGAGTATGATTTAGAACCGTGGTGGGGTTCAATCCCAAACCATGGCAGTTCTGGATATTTTGTGTGTGTTTCAATGTCTGTGTACAGAGCAATGCATTATAGGCTAGTCACCCGCAGTACATTTGAAATGTCCTACCTTGGCAATCCTGCTGATGTAATTCCTTGTGAAATACACCTTTGGGGAAGGAGTTCTCTAGTAATCCCTGTGGTGCATCCTATAACAACTCCATGCTGTAGTGTGATATAAACCTTGGTCATGGGTTCTATACCCACACATGTCGGTTGTGGATGTTTTGTGTGTAGGGAGCAATTCATTTTTAGGCTGCCTCACTCGCAGTACATTTGAAATGCCCTACTTTGGTAATCCTACTGATGTCATTCATTGTGAAATAGACCTTTGGGAAAGGAGTACTCCAGTAATGTCTGTGGTGCGTACTAGAACTGCGTAGTGCTGTAGTGTAATAAACTAGTTAGGTAGGGGTTCTACTCCCACACATGACAGGTGTGTGTGCGTTTGTAACTTCTATCCTGTGTAGAGGTGGTTGTGAGTGTGGCCAATGTGGAGTGGGTTTTGCATATTTTTTATATGGTGGCCCTATGATATATCACAATGTCAACTGTACTAGGATAACAGATGTAAAATAGCTGCAAGGCTGGGGTGCAAATCCATACCCATACATGTGACATCAAGGCCAGACAATTACAGTTAGCAACCCCAGTATTACCCAGATTACACTCTCAACCCATGTCTCATACACACACATGTCTAGGCAACAGCCAATATGTGGGTAGTACACTGCATATTGGCCACTGATACTAACTATGGAGTGATAGCAGTGGGCAACAGAGGGCATGTCACCCTGCCCATCTGTCCAATATGCACATACATGCAGACAGTGCACCTCCCCTACGTTCCCCAATGGACACCTGCACCACCTGTGGTGCCTTCACATGTGACCCACAATGGACATACCATGCCTGACAACATGCCCTGTATGGGTAGATGCCACTGACACCAGGGATTGCTGTTAGCATGTTATCAATGTAGGTGCAGGGTAAACCTGCTGCCCATTACCAGTACCTGCCACAGGTGGGCAAGACTGGCACATCTGATGATAACCTGTGTTCACAACATGGGACAGACACCCCAGGTACAGTTCCGCATGTCACTGTACATGCATGTGGGAGGTGTGCACATCCTAGACACCATCCATGTCATGGAGTAAGGAACACATACATGGCAGGAGATGCACAGTACTGGCCAGACACAATAGCCACCCAGGTGACTGGATGGGGGATACAATACCCACCTGTGTGGGCAAATGCAGAAACAACAGCCCTGAGCCACAGTACAGACCACTGTCATGTGGCCTGATGCCAAGGTATACCAATCACCTACCTTTGTATAGCCTGCTGGCACAGTTGACCACCACACACCTGTGCAGACATGCACCCATGCATGTCAGAACTGGCACCCAGTCTGTTCGTGTGTGTGTTGTATGGTGTGTATGTCCACATCCACACTCACTACAACCCCCCCCCGGGCATACTGAAGCATGCTGTCTGATGTCTGACATCTCCTCATAACCTTTGCCCATATGACCTCCGTATGGCCCATGTGGTGCATGTGATACCTGCACATTGATGTGTTGTGGCAATCCCATTAGTGATGAGTTGTACTCCTAGCCCTGCAAAGTGTTTCAATGTGTGTGTGTCCCTGTGAGAGTGTGGCTGTGTTGACACTGGCACCTGTTCATGCAGACAGGCACGTGTACATCACCTACCGTATATCTACCATATCCCTGTTGCAGATGTCACTCACCATCACATATATGTTCTGAGTGCTCCAGAGCAGGTAACCCATGTGACGCTTCCAGTAATTGCATTGAACTGTGATAGCACTACATAGTTGTCGGGGTTTGATACCCTGTGCTGGTAAGTATGTGACACAAACATACTTCAGTTTTACTCTCCCACCCCTCCCTGACATGTATTTGCCTGTCTCCCCCACTACCTCTCTGGTGGATGTGGAGACCCACACCAGCTTTGCTTAGGCAGCAGCATGTGTATTTTAAGTGATGCATGATCAGCTGATGGCCTCTGCATAAATTGCAGCCCTCCCCTAGCTGATTGCATGTGGAACAGCTGTGGTAACATTCCCATAGCCAATTGCATGGAAACACACTGCAATATCTAGGAACATCATGGTGGTGTTGGCGCTTTTCATTCACTGTGAGCAGGAACTAGATCTGTTGTTTGGCAAACGGCATCTCAGATGGATTGGGAATTTACCTCTAACAACATACACTATGGAAAGAGGGCAACAAACAGGAGAGGGATGTGCCTGACCTGACTACAGACTAAGTGCTGCTATACTGCATTTGGAGTAATGTTGGTTTAACACTGTTTGTCTGGATATGGCTGTCGTACATGTCACAATACCTGCCATGTCAGTTCTATGTTTATGAGGAATCACCATCTGCAGGGTCATCTGCAGACTGGGCAGTGTTATGCCTTTGGTTTCATGTGTTAGCCACGGAGCATCTATCTGTGGAATGCAGAAGGTAGTGTGAGGATTGCAGTCTGTAGATGGTGAAAGCGGACAGTTACTGACTTCATATCCCTCATAGGACATATGTTGCAACAAACCCCGTTACAATGGTAAATGTATGAAGTTATCACAGCAACATGTCTATATTGGCCCTGCGTATGTGCTGTCAGCCACACCTCTGTCAACCTTTGTATATATGTCGTGCATGAAGTGGTGCATATGTGCTGTACACCATAAATAGTGTCATCATATCTGATAAGCCAGTGATATATCTGATTGCTACACATGTTATGTACAGTAGGGGTTATATTTCATGACATAACCTGGACATTCTATGGATAGTGGTACAGTACTGAGGTCTGTGTAGTAATGGTGAATGTAGGCAGTGTGTGTATTGTTAATATGTACTTTAGCCTGTGTACAGACTGTGGTAGATGCCATTGTTCTAGTTCCCCTTCTATCTGATGTTACATGCTGCCCCACTGTATGGTACCATTTTGGCATACATGTTTGTAGGACCATACACACACATGTCCCTTACCACAGATAGCCATCAGACCAAACTGTTTAGTAGCCCAGTATATCTAGGGTCATTCTGTGAGTGGCACATACGAGGATAATGTAGAACAGATAGTCCATATACTGTAATATTATGCTAGCTTACCATATGTGGCTGTGGCTGTGGCTGTGTTCACATTGGTTGTGGTTATGCACTTTCAAACAGGTGTATCTTACCCTGTGCTGTGACATGCCTGTTGAGCCTGCTATATATGCAGGTACATGTGCATTCCCCCATAGGAGATGTAGGCCAGTGTTGAGCCAGTCTGCCTGTAGCCTGCACAGTGCATTGTTACATGCCTAGCAGCTTAGTGTACTTACCCAGTGATATGTCGTGCAGATACTTCCCAGATGCACTGCTGCTGGGCCTCCCTTAACAGTCAGTATGTCAGACAGAGCAGTGGGATGCTGTACAGATTTATGTCAGTATCTAGTGGGTAGTATGTGTCCATGGCACCCCTGTACCAGCAGTCATTATGCGTCTGGCCAGACAAGAGTGTGTGAATGCAAAACCTATAGTGGCAAATATATACCAGTCATTATGTGTCTACATCCATATTGTCAGGCCTGATACACATGTTGTGCACTAAGGGATTATGTGTATACCTCTGGACTGTACAGGGTGTGTCCGAAGTGCCACATATATTGGCCAATATCTCTGCTGCACTCCACAGGGGCATTACATGCTAGTGGCGGTACTTTACAATGATTTCCTTAGGATGTCTGTCACTAGCCAATGGCACACATGTTATAAGCAGATGTGACCTTCTACACACACCATGTTTGTGAAGACAATCCCAATGACAGTAGCAAGAGTCTACTAATATACTTGCTATACATACCTGACACACCCTTGCACTACGACTTTAGGGCTATAGGGGCTGGGGTAGGGCTACACTCCATATCCAGGACATATGGTGGAAATATATGTACATATACTTATCCAGATAGCCATATATATAGGATTGCAAATGTGTACTACTTCCAATTACCACTGTCATGGTAATCACCCACTATAAATCCCTACATGGTCCCTTTACATTTCCTGTGTGATGGACATCCTTCCTGTGTGTAGGCATCAGTGTTACAGACAGCAGATAGCAATACCTCTTACAGGAGAACCTGCACACTCAGGGTGGCCACATATTTGTAGGAGAATCAGGAACTACAGACAGACTGTGAGTAGAGTTGTGTTATGTTTTGTATGGTACTGGTGTTACAGTGTGTGTGTGTGTGTGTGTGTGTGTGTGTGTGTACTTACTAGTTTACCATGGAATACAGCTTGTCTGAATAGCTCACTACTGTGGGCCTATCCTCTTGCTCAGGGGTGGGTAAACTTTTTGATTCGTGGGCCACATTGAGTTCTAACATTTGACAAAGGGGCCGGAACAGGAGCAGATAGATGGCATGCTTTGAAAACATCACCTCATTGGGGGAAAAATACACATCTTGGGATATGGAGAAAACATGTGCTTTAATTTCCAATGAAAATGAAGAAAAGCATTACAATAAAATCTCTGACTTCGAAATGAGTCTTTAAACACTGAAAATCAAATAAATGACCATTTTATTTTAAAGCACTGAAAGTTCTGTTATCCTTCAGGATATCACCATCACTCTCCTCCTGACTGTTTTTTTTTTTTTTCAAAAACGGTAGGAGATGCAGATGTACTTGTCCTGTTCCTTTTATTCAATTTGTTTCCCCAGTGCCAAAAGTCAACAACAACCAGTGCAAGGACGAAACAGTTGCAGCAAGTCAGTCTGTGAAGCGTTATATTTGACCTGCGCGCACTGTTTATTTTAACAACGTGCGTATCATGGAGACACACACATTTTAATGGGAGCAGTGTTGTTGGTCTCCTTTTTTAGCCAGCGCATCAAAGTCTGGAATTAGTTTTGTTGTGGCGATTCTCAGGATGGATCTGAGGTGTAGGTCTGTTAACTTGGATCTGTGGCTGGCTTTGTTGATGTTCATGACGCTGAAGGTCTGTTCACACATGAAGGTAGAGCCGGACAAAGCCAACATCATCTGTGCTTTTCGCCTTAGATTTGGAAACGCGGCATCATTGAGTGAAGCATAGAAGTCATTTAGTTTCAGAGAGCTGAACTTCTCTTTTAAGGCAGGGTCGGACTGAAGGTCGATCAGTTCGAGCTGAAGCTCCTCTGGAGCTGTTTCGGGGTCTTGTGACAGAGGAAAGGCCACCAATTGAAGTGACTTGTCAATTTTGTCGAAATCCAAAAACCGACGGCAGAATTCTCCGTGCAGTGCATCCAGTGACTCACTGTATTTCTTTACTTTTGCTCCGGCCTCTTTCAACGTGGCTAGTCTAGGAAAATGAGTGAATGACTTGTTCAAAGTCTGCCTGGAGAATAAAGCCAGCTTGGATTTGAAGGCTTTCACGTTTGTGTACATGTCATGCACAAACTGCTCCTTCCCCTGCAATTTCACGTTGAGCTCATTCAAGTGTGAAAATACGTCCATAGCAAACGCAAAGTCACACATCCAGCTCTTGTTGCTCAGCTCAGGAAATTCATCAGTCTTCCCCTGCTGCTCCAAAAACACGCCAATCTCCTCTTTGAGCTCCCACACTCGTTGAAACACTTTGCCCAAACTCAACCAGCGGACACGGGAGTGATAAAGCAGGTCCTGGTGATCAGCATCAGTTTCCTCCAGGAATGCAATGAACTGACGGTGCTGAAGTCCCCGTGCGCATATGAAGTTGACGAGTTTCACCACAGGATTCACAACATGATTCAGCTGTAACACCGATTTACATGGAGATTCCTGGTGGATGATGCAGTGGAGGAAAATGACATCCTGGTCAGGGTTTTCATCTTTCACTTTATTCTGGATTCTCCTCAGCAGGCCAACGTTTTTTCCTGTTAAATTCGGAGATCCATCTGTGGTGACTTTAACAAGCTTACTCCAGGGAAGCTTCATGTTTTCGATAGCAGCAGACACCCGTTCAAACAAGTCCTCTCCCTGTGTTTGTCCTTGCAGAGACTCCATTGTCAAAAACTCCTCCATTTCAAAAGTTTCGTTGATTCCTCGGATAAAAATGAGGAGCTGAGCAGTGTCTTTGACATCGTTGCTTTCATCCAGTGTTAAAGAATAAAAAGTGAATGACTTTGCCTTTTTGTTTAATCTGCTGGTGATATCTTCATCTATTAGTTCCACACGGCGAGTCACTGTCCGCCGTGATAAACTGATTTTCTCAAATTTGTCTGGTCTCCGGGCACAAAATACCTGCTGTCTCTACCATACATTCTTTTAAAAACTCGCCCTCAGACAGTGGTTTGCTGGCCTTTGCTATTTTGAATGAAAGCATAAAACTGGCCTTGGTACTTGACTCTTGAATGGCAGTTTGACGGTGAAAAAAACTTTGCTGAGCCTTCAAATTAGCTGCCAACTTCTCAGCAGCAGCTTCCAGTTCTTTTGTTGAGAGCTTGCTAGCATAATTAGCGTGCTTTGTGGCAAAGTGACGGCTAATATTATACTCTTTAAAAACCACCACAGTTTCTTGGCATATCAGGCAAACAGCAAATGATCGGTGTTCAGTGAAAAAATATTTAGTTGTCCACTCCTTACTGAACACTCGACATTCTCTGTCCACTTTCCTTTTCTTGGGTCCGCTCATCATACCTCTCAACCTGGAAACATCAAAAATCTGGACAAGGCCCATGAAAAATAGGTACAAATCTTATTTTTACACTTTATTGCACAATGCACAAACACCAATAGATCTCTGTTAAACAAAGCAAAACTGTCTCACAATGAAAATAGAGTTGGCATTAAAACTTCTCTACATTCATTAAAATAGCATTGAAATCTACACCACATCCAAAGAAAATGCATCTGGCCAATGGTGGATAAAGATTACCTTTGTGCTGTTTTCAAATCATTATCCTCTTGCACACAACAAGAAAGATATATGTGTTCTTTGTTACACCTTCCTGACTTTAGTAAATTATATTCCTTGTATAATACAGCACACTTGTTATACAGAGAGAGCACATTTTAAATTTATTGTTTGAACATTTTTTTCAGTAGGCAATAAAACAAAATGCATGAATCAGCAATGACAAAACTGCCCAATTCAGAACATTTCCATCATAAAAGTCTACTTAATTATTAACATGGTTGCCACCTTTGTCTCATCCATTTCTCCTGGCCAAAGAATAATGTATGCATGTTGCACTCTGGCCTTAATGACTGTAAATAAGAAAGAAAGAAAAAAAAAATGGCACACCCATAGTAAAACTTACAGATTGCTTTAATTTATAGCAAGACATAATGGGATGATGTTGAGACTATGTGGGACTAAATATTGCACAGTCATTTTACATCACTGACAAATCAATACAACAAATCACTACAATGAATTCCCAATGAACAAAACTGGACTCCCAATGACCATGAAACCATTTAACAGATTTAACTTTCAGGCAGGTGAGCTGGACCACTAGGACTCACTTTCGGTCAAGCCTTAATTGCAATACAACTACTGAAACCCAGTGAATAAAACATAACAAAAATAATTAAAAGCATAAAAATACAAATCAGACATAAATGCACAAAACTGTGATGCTGCAATCTATATACACACACACACACACACACACACACAGACACACACACACACACACACACACACACACACACACACACACACACACACACACACAGAATCTTGTCAGCTTTCATAATTCACTTTCTCTCTCCAATCGCTCACACACACATACACTCTTCAACTTTCAAACCTGCATTCAATCACTTTCTCTCTCTGATCGCTCACACACACACACACACACACACACACACACACACACACACACACACACACACATACACTTCACCTTTCAAACCTGCATTCACTCACTTTCTCTCTCCAATCGCTCACACACACACTCTTCACAATTCAAACCTGCATTAACTCACTTTCTCTCCGATCGCTCACACACACACACACACACACACACACACACACACTTCACAATTCAAACCTGCATTCACTCACTTTCTCTCTCCGATCGCTCACACACACACCACACACACACTTCACCTTTCAAACCTGCATTCACTCACTTTCTCTCCAATCGCTCACACACACACACACACTCTTCACAATTCAAACCTGCATTCACTCACTTTCTCTCCGATCGCTCACACACACACACTTCACCTTTCAAACCTGCATTCACTCACTTTCTCTCTCCGATCATTCACACACACACACACACACACACTCTCTCTCTTACCCTGAATAGTGCTCGGTGTCTTCTGTTCAATCCATCCTCATGTTGCTGCTGCTGCCATTAATCCCAGCTCCGTGAGCTCGCTATATCCCTGGCCCCTTTGCTGCTGCCATGAATCCGTTTCAGGGCTCGCTGAGTCAGCCTCTTCTGTTCCACATGCTGCATTCCCGCTGACTGTTAACTTAACCGCCAGCCAGCCGGAAATGATGATGCGAGCTCCTTGAGCTCAATTCCGACTGGCTGGTAGCCTGACGGTGCTGACGTCATCGCGCACGTGATGACGTTAGCCCTGACAGCACGAAAATTTTAAAAAAATTATTAAAATTTATTAAATTTTTTCAAGTTTGGCGGGCCGAATCAAAACATTTAACGGGACGCATGTGGCCCCCGGGCCGTAGTTTGCCCATGCCTGCTCTTGCTGGACAGAGGTATGCCTAACATGTGTTGTCCGTCCACCACACAGGTCCTGTGGCAGATATTACACTGGCAGTGTGTGTGTTGAGTGCTATCAGTACATGGCTACATCCACTTCTGTTTCTAACATCAACTCCCTGACTAAGGGTATGTTGCAGACTATCCTGTAACACCAGCAACTTGCTTAGTGTATGGCAACAGTGTTCTACATATGTGCCTGTGTTCCAGCCTCTGTCCTCAATCTACATACCAACTTTACACATGTCATGCTGTTGGGGGTTGTTCTGTAGTGGGCTGTGAGTATATCACACTGCCATTAGTCCACTGCTGTTGCATCCCCCACACATACAGTGGGGTTGGGGCCATATATGTGTGGGCATCACCTACACAATACATGTGTGCCCTTATGCACTCCAGAGGCCAGTGTATGTAACAGTGGTATATGGCCCTGTATTATTGAGCCTAGGTGGGGAGCACCATAAATGACCTAGGCTGTTTCAAAATGTGGAGGTATCAGGGTTGAGCTGCAGCAAGGTATCTGGATGTACAGTACCGTATACTTCACCTACATTTACATTACTTACATGAATTGGGGTACTGCAAGCCTACTGCCTCCTGCCATGCAGACTATTCTGTTTGTTGGTGTGCTCATGATGGTGTCAGTTATGTCTTGTTATGTAACAGTGACAACCCATGTGATCACATAACGTCTTTACCACCTACTGAGTTTGTACAGAGTGCAGATAGAGGTTGCTGAACTACACACCTGCAGTACATACTGTTGATTGTTTGGTATCCTGTGGCCCAGTCTGTCTTCACTATTGTACAATTTGAGGGGCATGGCTTGGACAGCAACAGTTGTGAACCTTTCCAGATTACTGTATTAGTGCAACTGTTTCACAGTTGCAGTACTCTGTTTATATGGTTGTCAATGTCTGAACAGCTATATGACATGGCATATAGAACTGTAATAATACACAATTAAAGGTTTCCTATTTCTGTAAACCTGTGTGTAGTGTCTTTCCTATGACCTCTCTATGGGTATATGTTGCAGGCAACTTTTGACATTTGTATGGGTAGCCCATACAGTGTCCAGTTGTTTAGGTGTTAACTGTAGGCATAGTGGCTGTTCTATATTGTGTGCACCTTCTACATATGCATCTTACTGTACATATATCTGCGTGTGTATGTGTAGTCACATATATATATATATATATATATATATATGTATATCTGTATCTGCATATCTGTGTCTGTGCATCTGTATCCAGGGGATGTTGATGGCTTCCACATATTACATTTCCTATGGGTGGCAGACTGTACTTGGTAGTGTATTGCAGGGTGCACATGTTTGGCTGTGGGGGGATGCCTATTCGTATGAGACATATAGTGTGTGGGGCCTCTCAACATCATTAACGGTGCATGTGGACATATGTGTATTTGTTAATCTGACATTGCTATTTACAGATGTATGGCCATATATACCTATATAGATATATATCTGCTAACATATATATAACTATGTCCATATATACCTACATAGATATATGTCTGCGTACAAATATGTAACGTGTTGTGTATATGTAGACATACAGGTGTAGACACATATATGGCAGTTTAGGCATATCCATGTATATATGTGCATATTTATGTATACAGTGTTAGAAATATATATATATATATATATATATATATATATATATATATATATATATATAAACATATATTGATATGTTGTATCTGTTTAGATGTTAATATAGTTACACATACAGACTTCTAGGTGTTAGCATACATTCCCTGTACTGTTGCATGACAGGAATGGATGATATGTTTGTGAAAGCATGGAATTTCTTTGTATCTGTCATGGCTTAGTGGTAAATCACCCTGTCTAGGGTGTGCAGGGTCCTTGGTTTGAGCCTTGCAAGAGCTGTTTATTTTATTGCTGGGCAGAACATGGCCCACTGGATACAGAGTGATCAAGATACTTTAAAGCAGTTGTAAGCAGGTTTGCATGGGTTTGCAGAGAGCTAAGCAGTGCCTACACAGGTTGAGCAATTTAGAAGCTAACTGAGTGTAAGACACTGTAACCGGAGGTTAGTAGTGCTTACCTCCACACAAACCCGCTTACAACTGCTTTAAAGTGCCTTAATCACTCTGTATCCAACTGGCCATGTTCTGCCCATCAACAAAATAAATGGATCCTGCAAGCCTCAAACCCAGGACTGTGCAGACCATAGACAAAGTGAATTACCGCTAAGCCATGACATGATGCAACTAACAGTGGGTAAAACTGCCTTCCAGTTTATAGCCTGCTAGAGACCACCCTCCCAAACCCAGGAACCCCACTCGGCCTTCCTGAGAACACTGGAAAATATGAAGATCTCTCCAAACACCATTATATTGGGTGACTTCAACTACCCAACCATAGACTGGGAGCATTACTCTAGCTCCAACACCCTAGCCCAAAGGTTCCTAGAATTTATAAACTCAAATGCTATGGAACAACTGGTTACCACTCCCACAAGAGGGGAAAACATACTGGACCTGATCATCACCAACATGGGGACTTTATGCTCCAGACCAGAAGTGTATCCCCCACTGGTAAGATCAGACCATAAACTAATCTCACTGGATATTCACATCCCGACCCCACCCCATGCCCAGAAAACCACAGTGAAAAACTTCTCTAAAGCAAATTTCACACTCCTCAAAACTGAGGTGGAATCCTTCAAAGGCCCCGGGCCTGTGGATAATACGGCCCAGACCACAAAATCCTTTATAAAAGCATTCTATAAACACCTTCAGGAATGCATGGATCATGCAATCCCAAATAAAACCAAGACCTAATCCTCCAAAGGCAGACGTCCTGTCTGGTGGACCCCAGCCATAAACAAACTATACAATAGAAGGAGGAAGCTACTACATGACAGAGCAAAATCCCAAAAAGGGAAGGCATCTCTGATCAGTATTAGCAAAAAACTAAGGGCACTCATAAAATCGTCTAAGGCCAGCTTCGAGAGAAAAATCGCACAGGACACTAAGGATAATCACAAGGCTTTCTTTAGTTATGTTAGGAACCTGGGTGGGAATTCCCAGATATGCTCAGAATTAGTCCAAAATGACAAAAAATACACCAAACCCACAGGCATTGTCAACATCCTAGCTGACAGGTTCAGCGCAAACTTCTCTCCCCCCCCCTCCCCACCAAAAGGGCTAATATCTATCCCAGCAGAGTGCTGCCCCCCTGACATCTCAGATGCTCCGGTAAGAGCTGCCCTCTCCAAAGCAAGAAACACAGCATCAATGGGATCAGACGGTGTCCCGGGCTGCATCCTACATGAACTCCAAGAAGAGCTAAACCCAAACCTAAAACTACTGTTCAATCTCAGCCTTACTACAGGATATGTACCCAAAGAGTGGCGTACAGCAACAGTGGTCCCTCTCCACAAAGGTGGTGCCTCAACGGATCCTGGAAACTATCGCCCCATAAGTCTCACTAGCTTGGTCTGCAAAGCTATGGAAAGGATCATCATGGACCTTATAAATAAAGATATTGGGGACCTACAGACACTGGATCCTACCCAGTTCAGCATTGTTAAGGGCAGATCCTGCCTCTTAAACCTGGTCTATTTCTTTGAAACAGTCACCAAGGCCACTGACAAGGGGAAGGTGGTCCACACAGCCTACCTGGACCTCGCAAAAGCCTTCGATACAATACCCCACTCGGGCATTATAGATAAGCTCACCAGCTTAAATATAAACCCCTATGTACCTAGATGGGTTGCAAACTGGCTCAAGGACAGAACCCACATGGTTAGAATAGCTGGAGCCATGTCAGACTCCAAACCAGTTACAAGTGGCGTCCCACAAGGCTCAGTCTTGGGACCTCTCTTGTTCGGTATAAATTTCTCGGAGGTACAGGCCAACATGGAAGGACTGTGGCTGACCAAGTTCGCAGATGACTGCAAACTGGGCGCCATAATAGACTCTCCAGCTGACACAAGCATCCTCCAAAAAGGCCTCATAGAAACAGACAACTGGTGCCAGAGCCATGGCCTCAAGCTAAATGCTAAAAAGTGTATAGTCATCCCCTTTGGCAAAAACAAAGTGCCCACAAATTACCACATAGGTGGTAATCCATTAAGTACAGAAGAAGTAATTAGGGACCTGGGGACCCAAGTTGATAGCAATCTCTCATTTGACAACCACATCACCAAAGTGGTTAGAAAAACATTTTATATAGCCCACCTAATCATGAAGGGATTCACATCTAGATCAGGGGAGGTCATCGTGCCACTTTACTCATCCCTCATCAGGCCCATAATTGAGTACAATGCCCCTTTTGGGATGTACCTTACCAGACACCTGCAGCAACTGGAAAGACCCCAAAAGTACCTCACCAAGAGGATCAAGGGGCACAAACAGATGTCGTATGCTGCCCGGTTAAAGAAACTCCAGCTCTACTCAGTGGCATACCACCTGCTCAGAGGCGATCTGTGCCTGACGTATAAAGCCATGTCCAACCCGGAATTAATGGACATGCTGCACCTCAGAAAATCCAAATCCCATCAAGCTACGCGCTCGAGGGACTTAAACCTTAGCACTGAAATAAATAGGACATGCTGGAGGGACAGATTCATAACCCAGGGGCTCCCTTCACTCTGGAATAAAATCCCAGTCCAGGTTAGGCAGAGTCCCTCATTGACTCTCTTCAAGAGGAATCTTGATGAGTGGATGGGAGATCGTAGGTTTACCCCGGGTATCACTTCTGTGTCACTGTTAGACAGAGGCACAATATACTAACCTCGAAAAAGGGCATAGCAAAATTAATTTAAAATGGGTGGCGAAAGCCATACACACTCTGGCTAGGCTTATAAATGCCCTAGGGCAGATAGCCTAGTATGAACCTATACACAGAATTCTGATGGTTTCAGAAACATATCATCCAGCACAATCATTCAACAGTACAGACAATGTATGTTAACATCTAGATGTGTGTGTGTGTGTGTGTGTGTGTATATATATATATATATATATACACACACACATAAAACTAAACAGATATATATATATATATATATATATACACACCCACCTCTCTCTCTAGATGCATACATCTATACATATATGTCTACATATATAAATATATGTCCAAAAAAAAAATATATATATATGTGTGTGTGTGTGTGTGTGTGTGTATCTACATAATTATATATGTAAAACCCCCATATATATATATATATATATATATATACATATGAACATACATATTTTTTCTTCTAACATATTTATCTATCTATATAAAATTTATGTTATGTGATGATTTGTGAGTTTTTTATATATAGATATATATATATATATATATATATATATATATACACACACACACACACACACACACAAACATATAGCATTTACCGCTATACATCTGTCCATATGGCCATGCATGTTCGGCTCATATTTTTGGCCTCTATCTCATTCTCCTGGCAACTGACATGGATGATCGCAGCACTGGAGTCAGTAACTACTGCCGACATGTTTGTGTTTCAGACTTTATGTCCTTTTATATATATGTTCTAATACATATAACTGTGTAACTAGCAACATTTTAAGTGTATTACAGCAGTATTTGACATATATCCCTATGTGCACCCACATGTTTGCACACTCTGTCCAGACTTCTCGCATTAACGGGTTGTGTGGTATGATGTTACTACATTTTCTGTACTGTTGACTGATTGTGCTGGATATGTTTGTGAAAACATCAGGGTTATGTGTATCTAACATGGTTTAGTGGTAAATCACTGTGTATGGAGTGCAGGGTCCTGGGTTCGATCCTTGCAGAGGCAGTTTATTTTGTTGCTGGGCAGAACACAGGCTGTTGGATACAGAGTGATTAAGGCACTTTAAAGTAGTTGTAAGCAGGTTTGCGCGAGTTTGCACTGAGGTAAGCACTGCTAACTTCCAGTTACAGTTTCTTATACTCTGTTAGCTTCTAAATTGCTTAACCTGTGTAGGCATAAGCTTACCCCCTCGCAAACAGACTGAAACACTCTTACTGCTGCTTAAAAGTGCCTACTCTCGCTTAACCCCACGCTAATTTCTTTAAAAGAAAAGAAAAAAGGGTTGATAGGAAAGTGGTGAAAAAAGGGCACAAAGAGGGTAAGACAATAGGGAAAATAGCTAGGGATGTGCAGGATGGGTGTAGGGAAGGTACATAGCTGCCCATTTCTTCTACGGCAGCAGCTGTGCCTATACACTGAATTTGGAGGTAGATTTGGACTCTCAAACCCCTGGGAGAGGGATGAGGACAACATAAATTTGTTGCGATGCCAATTAGACCAGATTACATGTGTCCAGTGGACACGTGCAAAATGGACAGCTACGTATGGGGCAAGATTTTTTTGTGGGAACAGATTGCTCTTTTTTTCAGGTAAGAGTGGGATGTTGGGGAGGGGTAGTAGGTATATCTGGGGAGGTAGGTTGGGTAGGTTAACAGACAAGACAAACAAGATGCATACAGGGGTGGTAAATGACACATGTTAGTGATAAACACCTTGGACGGGGAGGGTTGTTTGGAAGTCGCAAGCCCATGAGCCCCCAAATGGAAACAGTGGGACTGAGGTCCCCACCCATGGGCAGTCACCACTGCACCTTCATGGCCCCAAAGGTGGCTGTGCTGGGGGCTGTGTAGGACGGGCAAGCTCACGCTCTAATTGTGCCACTCAGCCCTCAAGCTGACGTAGCTGGTCTCGAAACTCCAGAATGCGCTCCCTATGCACCACGGCCCAGACATATCGACAGGTGACAGGTTTCTCTCCATGCACACTCAAGAGGGGGTGGCGAGCCCCATCTCCTGCAGCAGTTCCACCTGAAGTTGGTGCAGGGCCAATGGAGGAGGAGGTCCAGGCTGGGCCCCAGACGTGCTGTTGCCCAGCGCCATGGCCAACTGAGGTGGGACAGGTGCATCTGCTGGGACCAGCCTTCCCATACAAGCCATGTTGTAGCAGGTTTATGACAGATATGGGTTAGTAATAGTCAACAGCATTCAGGATTAGTTTTAACAGCATGCATATGTATTCCCATTAACCCAAAACACCAGACTTAAAACAGATGCAGAGCAAGCGGAACACATGCATATATGGAACAACCGTGGGCATTACAACAGCATGCAGGTTTCATTGATGGTAACAGGCCACCAATATGGGTGTATTTTAACATGACACATGCCTAGAAACAAATGTGAATATTTATAAAGCATTGGGACATATGTCCCAACAAAAGTTTGGAGAGTACACATACAGATTGAGGTGTGTCATTGGGTTATTTTTGCACATATGGTAGGGGTGAGAGAGAGAGTTCAATTAACAACTAATATATCCTTGTAGTTTTCACAACATTCTTAGTCACTGCAGTGATCTGTCCCTTACATGTATTATTACACTACCCAATACCCTTACATTGTACACTGGTATGTTTATAGATTATTATATACGTGAACTGAGTCTTACATACAGGCGTGACAAGATGCAGGTGTTAATGCAACATTTGTTGAGAATTGCTCTCATACACTTTGGGTGAGGTGCTAGAATAACAGGTTTGTTTTCATATACATTCTCGGACTATGTACACATTTGACTATCATTACATTTCTTGGATCATCACACTGATTTTTCTGGGGAATGGGGTACCAGGCTGGTGATGTGGGCCATTTATCTGGACATGCTGGACAGATTGGAACAGTTGTGGGGTATGAATATGCATACAACTTTCTATCTGAACATTCTAGCAAATTCTATACAGTTGTTGGGTGTAATTATGCATACAGCTTTCTATCTGAACATTTTAACAACATCCGTACAGTTGTGGGGTATGATTATGCATACAACTTACTAGCACTCCCGGGATTCAAACCCCTGCTGTGTGTGACAACAAAATTATAGTTAAAATCACAGTACACTGTGCCATCAGGGAATTGATGTGAAGCTTTCTACTCTTTTCTATCTAAGTCTCCCTCAACTGTACAATATGACTGACCTCTTGGCACTTCCAACATTGTTATACAGCACTTTATACACATTTTATCTGCATACCACATTGTGGGTAACACTGCTTAGTACAACAGTACTATTTATAGTATGGAACAGTTCAACAACGTAAGAAAGAAATGTAAACAGAAGCACTCCAGGGGTTATACCTTTATTCACAGAATGTTACATATTTTTTTCTACTGGTATGACACTTTCTAAGGCTCTTATATTTATTTGTTATGACAGTACATACAGACAAATACTAACCTGCCTCGCGACACAGCCTTTGCAACTTAACATCATGGGCTTGCTGGTTCACAGACCCGCTCATCTGCAGCTGTCAGAGAAATAGTGATATTTAGCCATACCTATCCATAGTATACATTTGCTAGGCAATTATTTACTACTTAGTAGAAGGAGTACTTACTCAGTACTGGGGCATTAGGCATCTGCTGAGACTCCTGGATCCACTGTTCTAGTACATCCTCCTTCCACCATTTCAGGTCAGCATGGTATTGCCTGACCTGCTCACCAGTCCGGGGGATACCTGTGGCACTGGTGAGGTCACGGGCAAGACTGTCCCAGGCCTCTGTTTTATACTGTGAGCCCTGGTACTGGCCCTGCAGTAGTCTCTGCTCATGGTGTTTTACCAGGAGCCATACCATGAATTTTGACTCCTGGATGCCCCAGCACTGCACTCTAAATTGAGTGCCTTCACCCACACCAGCCATTCTGCCTGCAGTAGGAAGCTACAGCCAGTTATGGGAAGTATTCCCGTCTGTGGGGTTTAAATATGGCCAATTTCCCACACTTTTCCATGATTGGCTGGTTTTGAAAAGGCTTACCTAAGGTTGGCACTGCTTAAAGAGGTATACCACTAGGCAGATTGAATTGGCTCCCCTACACATTGCTTACACTTACTAAGATGAGCTGTGCTGCGGTTAGCATTGCTTAATAGTTCATTTGCACTATATATGCCTTTTGGCAGTGATTTATTATTCATTACAGGTTACATATGTGTCTGGTATCCTTGGTTCATGTGTACATACACTGTATGGAGACCTGGGGACTTCTACACTTTATTACAATAACACCTCGAATCTATGCTTACTGCAGTACTCCAGTTCACATATTTATGCTCTGTGGCAGGTTATACAACATCACAATGTACATAGATTCAGTTCACATGTTTGATTTGATTTTCCTGTGGTGAGGATTAATTTGCTGATTCCTCATTTATGTGTACTGCTACAATGGCTTAGTGGTTAATTACTGTGACTGCGGTGTACAAGGTCCTGAGTTCAAGACTTGCAGAAGCTGTTTATTTTGTTGCTGGGCAGAACACGGGCCATTGGGTACAGAGTCATTAAGGCACTTTAAAGCAGTTGTAAGCGGGTTTGTGCTGAGCTAAGCAATGCTAACCTCTGGTTACAGTTTCTTACATTCAGTTAGCTTCTACTTTGCTTAATCTGTGTAGGCAATGCTTACCCCCATGCAAAAGCACTTAAACACGCTTACTAGTGCTTATATATGCTTACTACTGCTTATTTGTGCTTAAACCTGCTTACTAGTGCCTTATTCATTATGACACTGACGCTTCACATGTGCATTTAATTCAGTACTCCAGTTTACATTTAAATCTTATTTAGTAGGTTATACAGCAAAAAATGTAAAGAAATGTTCATATAAAGATTTCACATGGAAAATGGTATGCGCTGCAGTGGGACTCGAACCGGGAATGCCTGCTCGTTAGGTGGTTGCTCTGACTACTACACTATTGCTGTGCTGCTTCATTTGCATATATCTTCCTTGTTATCCTCTTCAGCCTTTTAAGCTGCTTTAGCCGTAGATTAGCGATGGGCACACCTGTGTACCTACGGTTAGCTGTACTCAGAATTTAAAAAAATATAAAGGGGTTTCTTCTTTTTATTTTTATGTCCTGTTGCTGTTGTACACATGGGAGACTGTTGGTGGGGATATGATCACCTATGAGCGGTCTCGCTCATTTATTTACAATTTCTGCTGTTCTACTTTGCAGGGGCATGTTTATTTTGACAGCTCAGCTCTCAGATACGCCTCCTGCACTCCTGCACTCATCCACGCTCCATGTAGGATTAGGAGTTCAGGCAGTGCACCTTCATTAATATGCATGGCGCGCTGCCGTCCTCTTCCTAAATGGCCACTTCCGTGCAGGACTAGACTAGTCCTGAATGGAAGATTAGTAAATCCGGGGGTATGTCTATTATATACTTATGAATCACAAAAGATCCAGAGTTAGAATTAAACTTTTGACACCATATATATATTTTACATTCCTGAAAATGAACATAAAACAGTGACAAAGGCTTGATATTATAGACTTATGAATCACAGCATTGTTCTAACATTTATATCATATTTGTGTTTTGATGCATGCTAATTTCGTGTCATTTTACTACACAATATCCATTTCAGTTGTATTTCTCTTTTCATGTCATTATATATTTCATCTCCAGTTCTAGTGCTGTTATATAGATATATTGCATCAAGACTTATATACAAGTATTTACCTCCATTTTATATTATTTTATAAACTCTGTAAAATCCTGTTTTACTTTGTGCATTCTTCATAAATTCTTTCTATTAGATTTAATTTGCATATTATGAGTTCTGTTCATATTTATTTAAAGTTTTTTTTTCTATCATGTGTCTATATACTAGGATAATTCTATTTATTGTGTTTTTGTCCACCAACAATAGTTCTCTTTTAGTCCCATTATACAAAATGGCCAAGTTAATACTGTTTCTGAAATATGCCTTACCATTTTTTGCATATTGACGTCAAATTATATTTTAGTTGTATACTTTCAGAATATATATATATATATATATATATATATATATATATATATATATACATACTAATCTGCATCATTTCCCCACATTCCCAGTAAGTTTATTTTATTTATTTATTCATTTATTTTACATTCGTTAACTGGGAAAGTCTGATTGGGCAAAGCCCATTTTCAGAGGCGGCCCAGGAAAATACAGCATAGAGTTATATAACAAAGGTATATTAACAAATTAAAAAGAAGAGTAAACAAACTTACATTTTTCAAATAAATGCACATGTGAAATCTTTACAATAGTAGTTGAGAACAACATCTAGGTATAGTACAAATTAATACAGAAGACAGAGTAACAACAGAAATATGAGTACATGTATAATCCAAGTCAGCATTAAAAATAATTCACAGTTTATACCAACAGACACTGAGTAGATTTGTAGGAAGAGACAGACCAAGAGAAATGAAAAGTCAGACATGGGTGGGAGTACTCAGCCAAGGTTATTGCATGAACATTGCCCTGTATCTTATAAATACATTTTGAGCAGTTTCTTAAATTGGGTTGTACTGTTAGCAGATCTGACATTGTGGGCTTTAGAAATGAAGCAGGAATATAGGGATTCTCCTGCAGAATTATTGGCTTTAGAGACTTGTAGTAAAGATTTATTTGTTGAACGAAGTAAGCGAGTGCTACAGTAGGAGAGTAATAGGCATTGAAGAGCCGATATCTTTTCAGAATTATGGAGTAGCTTGTGAGCCATGATTAACTGGTTATATGCTATAAGTTGTGGTGAGATCTATAAGCTGAATTGGTGGCAAACTTAGCAATTTTGTTGTACCATGTATTTAATTTTTCTAAGTCAGTTTTTTTAAGGTTGGCAAGGATGGGAGAGGCAGAGTTGCCAGGAAGTGTGTTCTGGCAATGGCAGCTCTTGAGGAGTCTGTTAAGAATTTATTTCTATAGAGGGTATCTGTCTTTTTATGAACTTTCTTAATTGTTTGTGATATGTGAAAGTCGAATCTTAACTTATCATCTATTAAGACTCCAAGTAGTTTGATATGAGGTCCAGGAGTGATTTTTGTGTCGTTTTTGGCTATGATATGGAATGTTAGGGAGGAGTCAACTGACTTAGTAGGTTGGAAGATCATAAGTTTTGTTTTGTTGGGATTGAGTATGAGCTGAGAGTTTGACAACCAGTCCTCAATTTCATTACAGGCCTGTTGTGTTACATCTTTCTTTGTATAACCTTTAGCATGAAATGTGTAGGAAATAGGAAACCACCTAGGTCATATTCAGATATATTCATAATATGATTTTACCTTATATTTTGCCCTGCCCCTCATAAAATGTTTGATTTTCTGGTAAATGATTGAGGAATACAAAAACCAAGAAATGAAGAAAGTTCCAGGAGAAAGATGCAGCTGATTTCTTTATTCACATAAAAACACCAAATAAACGCCGTTAAAACCATGCGTTTTCGTCCCATAGACTTCATCAGATTTAGCATGTGACCTGGTTTCTGATACATTTTATACCCTATTTAAATTAGTGAAAAACCAATCAAAAGTTCATACATTCAATTTAATCAAATACTAATACAATCCCACAGGATCCAAACAACTTGAATTAAAATCAACTTTTATCATTTCTATTGCTTGTATAGTGTATGTCATAAATATCTTACTCTAAACACATTTATTTCATATTAATTTTTCCTTTTGATTAAAAACCGATCCTAAAATACATTTATAATCATGTTTAAAACTATTAAAATATATGTATTAAATTCATTTAGTGTTCTATTGGTATAACAGTACACTGCCACCCAGTGGCTATATTCTGAATTGCCTTTGTCAATTTTTTGCTGCTTTTAACTTTAACAATGGTTTAATGGAAATGTACTTGTTCAATCCCGGGGCTTTGTTGGCATTCAAGTATACCTGCCACCACAGTTCCTTGTAGCCAACCATTTCCTCCCATGGACCCCCTCTTAAATCTTTTTTTATTTGGTCAATCACAAAAAATTTATATCTGAAGTTTTCACATAACAGTGAATGCCTGAAAAGTGCATTAGTTTCTTTTTTACTTCTTATCTCGTACATATGTTCGTATATCCTCTTTTTCAAAGATCTTTCAGTCTTTCCAACATAAAAAGAGGTACATTCTGTACATATGACCAAATAAACTAAGCCTTGAGATTCGCAGTTAAAATACCCCTTACTTTTTATCCAAATGCATCTACTTTCTAAAAAAACTTTTTCTTCATTGAATATAAATTCACATTGCCTACACCTACCACATTTGTATGTGCCAAATTTCAATGCATTGGGTCTATCCCCCTTCCTACTACTATTTGTCTCTAAAATACTTTTGATGTTCCTAGAATTTTTATATATTACTCTGGGTGTCATGTCCGGAAGCCCCTTTAAATCAGTCAGTGCTTTGAACTTATCCCATTCCTTATGAAATATCTCCTTAACTTTAATATTTAGAGCATTATATTCCAATACTAATCCATGTTGGTAGTTGTATTGGCTTGCTGCGGGGTACCTTACCATATTCTGTACAACTTCCTTCTCACCTTTTATTGGTCTAAATCTTCCGTTTCTCCCCATTATTACTTCCCTTCTTAATTCCTCTATGAAGATTTTTGGGTAACCTCTTTCTAGGAACATCTTTTCCAAACTATCACATTCTTTTGCGAATTCGGAGTCCTGGCTACACATCCTTGAACCCCTTACAAACTGGCCTTTCACCTGGAACTTTCTTCATTTCTTGGTTTTGGTTTATTCGAAAGTTCCCGCCGTGGTTGTTTACAGATTGAGGAATACAGTTATTCAATAGTAAACATTAAGAGTATCATACCACTTATTGTTCAGAATATGCATGTTGATGCACAAAGTCTGTGTTTCATGTTACTTTTTATGTGAATTAGAGAAATACTTAAAAGCTGTCCCTGATGTTGAGACATTGACCGCCCCCATTATTTTTAACTTTGACCCTGATTCTTTAGTGAAGACGTTGAGAGCTATGTGAAAATGACTATTAGGGAACCATTGTTTTAACAGCACTGATTGTGTCAGCCATTGCAGGTATACTATTTTTAAAGAAATTATGTCCTTTATATTTCCCTCCTTTCTTTTAATATTTCTGTCTATAGTGTCATTTAAGTCTTTTCCTACTACTAGTTCTAAGTACAATGGATCTTCTGTTTCTTTTATTCTTCTACATTCATCTATCCATTTCCCTCTGCTCTTTGTACAGCCACTGTTTTTATGCATTACAAATTAAGCCCACTATCTCCCCAAATTAAGTACATTTAGGACCACTTCCAATATTTATTTGTTTATTTATTTTGATTGTTTAATAAATGCCGCTGATAAGATGTAGTCATCTGCAAGCATTCTGAACTATAACCTTCTTTTAACTTATTGGTATACTTTGTTTGTTTTTTCACTTACATTTAGGACATAGTAGCATTGTCGCCTCACAGTAAGACGCTGTCCGGTTCGATTCTCAGCTAGAGCGTCTTCTGCGTGGAGACATGCGTGGATGGGCGTACCTTCATTGAAGGTTGTGCATCAGGGCTGGTAACTCGGCATGTAAACATCAATTACCAATCATTAGCGGACCAGAGTTCCGCTGTAGTGACCCCTAACCGGGAAAAGCCGAAAGACACATTGATAAAATAAATAAACTGAATGACAGTGATCAGCTTTGCCTTGTTTATTCTTAGCATGTTTTCTCTGCTGCACAACTTTTAAAGATACATATCCTAGGATCTTCATACGGTATTGTAATTTAGCCTCTGATCATCAGCTCTTCTCAGTGCTTTTCCCCATTCACTAGGTCAAAATAACTTTCTTGTCCTCCCTCAGACTAACTTCTTTCAAGGTCAGAGATGACATCACAGCATCCAAGGACAACAGTACACTACTACCAAAGGACTGTTTTCTCCTCATGCCCTTGTTATACAGATAAATAATATTATAACACTTGCAGGTAGAAGGCTGAGGTTCATTGGGTGGGAGGGTTGGCATGATGGTTAAGGTATTTACCTTACAGACTCAAGGTGCAGGGTTTGATTCTTACAGGGGGTAATTAGCTAGGCTTAAAATGGTCCATAAGGACAGTTAGCCTAGTACTAATCTATATTCTATATTCTATTTAGTTAAAGAAATGCTGCCATCTGTGAGGTATGATGTAATAAGCTCATGTCAAAAGTTTTGGATTTGTTTTGACTGTCATATGTAGTAAAGAGTGAAAGTAGTAGCCCCTAACATAGCAATACATACTTTGTACATACCAGTAGAGAAGAAGAGGAAAACATGAGTACTCTTATTGTTAGGGTTGTAGAAGAAGAAAGTATTTACATGGTTAGTAAACATGAGTCCTTACAACTATGTGAATATAGTGTCAGTATTATGTATCGACTAATAACTGGATATTTACATGAGGAAGATAATGATGACGCTACCCAATAGCCTCATCATTTGTTGCTAAGGTGTGTGAATAGGGAATGTTTAAAATCCTTGAGAGAGGAAGCTTGTCATATAAAGTATGGTAGAGTATTCCATTGTTTAGCTATGTTGACTGAATAGACACACTAGAAGTTATTAGATTTTTCAGTGTGATCAATGTTTTCATTGGTGAAGCATAGCTGTTAAGTAGGTCTGTACCACTGTAGTAAATTAGCAATAGATTAAATATTTTCTGGAAAGTGAAGAATTCTGTATGCAGTTATCAACTGCTGGTTTGAGAGGCTATTGGGGGTTCAAGACATTTAATTTGTTGCAGTGTTATGCAGTGGTAGATGCTATTGTGGAGGCAGGAGGCAAATTTAATGATTTTATTACAACACTGTTGTCATGAGGCTAAGTGGTTTGCTTGTAAGTTGGTTAGGACTGAGGAGGCACAGTAAGTTGGTTAGGACTGGCATAGAACAAACTTGTAATCAGGAAGATTAGAGTTGCAATTATTAGTGCATGAGGGTTTACAAATGGCTTTGCTCTGTTGAGTAGCCCAAGTATGTAGTTTTTTGAGATAAAATTTTGGCTACAGTGATCATATTTTAGGTTATTGTCTATCGTAACTCCTAAGAATTCTGTTTGGGTCTCTAGTTCTATTTCAGTTTTGTAAGATGACACAATGGAGTTGTTTTGTGGACTGTATTGCTTAGAATACAGAGTGAATATCATTAGTTTAGTTTTGTTTGGGATAAGATTTGCACCTTTATTCTATTGATGTGTAGGATTGCCGAGTTACAGACTGGAGATTTTCGATTAATGTAGAGTCATTGGCAAATTGGGACTATATGACTTACTTTGTGGCTTTATGCAAGTCAGTAATGAAAACATTAAACAGTGGCCTTGAAGCCTTGGGGTACTCCTACAATTGTAAGGTGTGTTCCCATTTCACGCATTTGCGTCCTTTGTGTTAGGTACCTGGTGAATTGTCTTTGAAGTTTTAGCTTTGCAGGTAGTTTAGTAAAAAGACTGTGTGAAACGTGTTTTGATAGATCTAAGAAGAAGGAAATGCTGTGCTAGGAGATGGTGTAAATCTGTGTTTTAGGAAGTTGGATATAAACTGTTTTAATAATCAGTTGGGATGAAAGTATTTATTATGAACAAGTGAAGCTTCTGAATGCATCATATGTTACAGTAAATACATTCGATAGGCTGTTGTGTCTTTTTAAAAAAGTTAATAGGATAATTCATTCTTTACCACATGACCACTATTTAAGTAACTGTTTGTGCTTTTTTACGGTCTGATGAAGCAGATGTGAAAGCGCTTACAGAATAAACGTTTTATACATATTTTTAAAACAAAGTCATACTGGATTTTTGTCAAGCTGGTGGTTGCCTACTGCTGCTTTGCATTTTTGGACATTAATTAAATCTGTGTTGTGTTGTATTGGAGATAATACATTCCTTTTTGTTGAACAGGTGATGACCTGCTTATGGAAGCATCTTCCTAGAACATTAGAGTGGTGGTAGGATAACAATATTTATGAGAATTGCTGTAGGATATGCTTTCACATCTGCCGTCAATTTGAGGAATTCTGTTGTGAAATTAACTTTGTTAGACTGATTCAGATTTTTGGAGCAGTTTCTTAATTGTGTATACAGATAATAGTTGGAATGATAAAGGTGGTGTTTGGCATTAGGAGTTAAGATTGGGATTTTGTCCTGTTGAGTGTGATATTTTTTGTTTGGAGGTGTTATCTGTCAAATGAAATGCTAGATGGTGTGTTTTTGCAGTGTTTTGTGTTCTGTATTTTGCATACTTGCTTACTAAATACAGCTGTCATCTTCATTTTTGAAGAGATTCCCAGATTTTAGTACAAAACCATGAATACTTCATAAGAACAGGTCTGGGAATACCAATTACTTTCCTATAAAGAATATATGTCAAGATAGACTGTCTGATTTTGTTTTTTATTTTGAAATATGTGCAATACAGGTAAAATGTTTTTGGTATTAATACTTACCCACCTTACTATTTCTAGTTGAATTATTACAGCTTGAGTTTATAGGCTCATAGATTGGTACCAGGCTATCGGCCCTAGGGCCTATGCAAGCCTAGCCATAACAATTCCCTGGATATTTCTTCCTACAATATTTACTTCTCCAGGCCCCTGTCTAGCTCAGAAATGTATGATGAAATTATGAGAAAAGAAGCAATGAAATTTAAAGTATTGCTGAAGCAGACATAGCATAACAATGAAATTTAAAGTATTGCTGAAACAGACATAGCATATGACAAAATTAATGTAATGAACTGTAAATATGAACATGTATTTTGTACAGGATTTTGATTATACAATATATTGTATGTGGAATGTACTGACATGAATATGAATGCTGGAGAAAACATAATTTATACAGTATTCATTAACACTATCAGGATATGCTGAAACTTCACTACATAACATAATAGACTGCGTTAAGAAGGAATTTATTAGAAACTCCATCCCTTTTCACCTAAGGCCCTGTAGGTCTAGGCTATATTAGCTGGTTCCTCAACTCCTGTGGAGTACACAAGCTAAGCCAATAACATTTGCACAAATAGCTCAAATCTCAATCTTTCTCAGTCTGTTAGTTGCCCTTCTGACTTCTACCACTAACATGATTGAATTTTTTTGAATGTGGCTATACATCTGGCTGCTGTACACACAAACCCTTACCATTGCAGTTTAGGACATAACACTTGCTTCCTCCTCCTGTGAGTGCATTGTTTGAGATATGGATTTGGTTTTGCTCATCTCCAAAAGACATTAACAGAAACTGCCATTTCATCAGAGATGAAGGTCTCAGTCTTAGTGTTATCTTTTTATAGGCTATTGTCATATTCCTTCATTATTTTAAGTACTTATTAAGAGGTTTTATCAAAAGGCAAGGAAAATACAATGACAGAGTGACTTGCAGCACAACATCATATTCCTGAGGAAAAAAGCAAAGAATAAAGATGGAGATAAACAAAAAGGAAATATTTATAAAAACAAAAGCACTACAATTCAGGTGTTTTATTTGCCAGATCACATTTGGATTTATAACAGTAACAGACACCATTAATATTACACTTCATTAGATCTTATCTGACAGAGAAATGTGCAATTTTTCAAGGAAATGACTATGGATATACGATGCCATCTCCTGTACCTTTCACCAGTATGTTACAGGTGGGAGAGGTACCCACATAATCCCATGATAGTCAAAGAGCTAGCAGTCTCAGGGTTGCCTTCTCACATAATACCATCTGTATACAGCCCGGTCTTTGGCCATAAGCTATCTCTCTTAATTGACCCTTATCATTGGTGCAACTTATTCAAACCAGTAGTATTTTTCCAACTGTTCAGCTCATAGTGTTAAGACCGCAGGCTCTATCTCCATACTGTAATAACACATTTCTATGATAGGGTGCAAAGACTCTTAAAAAGTGGGACACAAGAAATGTAATCTCATTAGGGGTGCAACCCCCAGTAGAATAGTCCCAATATATGTATGCAACTCAATCTCTCATAGCAACCTACAAGTCTTTCAACTTCTCCAAAGCCAGGGCAACTAGGAAAATCCCACAAAATGTGCTGCCTGGGCCCAACGCTGAAATCTAACTATGCACATGTAACACTCATCAGGTAACTTGGAATTATTGATTAAGCATTTTGGGAATTCAAAAGGGGAAATACAAACACATCCATGCAAACACCCTTCAAATTCTAGAATAAAGTAAACTGCACAGTCACCATGACAACAGATCTTTATTTGCATTTGGTTCTTAGCATTCAATAACAGTCTAAGACATGAGAAGAATTGGAAGAGCAACTTGTCATTCCCACTACCAGTTACAAAGTGCAGGAAGGCATACATACATTGGTTATTGCCTCCCACTCCATCCAGCAACCTGGATTAAAAAAATGTCAGCCTATCACATAATGTGGAATCCTAGTGCCTTTATTTTTATGAAACAGAAGCACTTTCGTCAATTCATTCAGACGCCCATGAAAAAGTCTGCATTATTGGCTGAAACAGAATCTTCCAAAGGACCAGAAATAAAGAAAAATAATTACAGTAAAGTCCTCGTTATCCGGAACTCAAGCAACCGGCATTTTTGATTGGCTCGTATGTATATGAGCCAATTAAAAATTGCAAAGCAGAGCCACTTCTACTCAATGCATAACAGCCCACCGCTTCACACTGAGTAGAATTGGCTCCGCTTTACAATTTTTGATTGGCTCATATGCCAGCATATGAGCCTATCAAAAATGGCAAAGTGGAGCCTCTTCTGTTCAATGTGGGACAGCCCGCTATTTTGCATTAAGTAGAAGTGGCTCCGCTTTGAGATTTTTGACTGGCTCATATGTCGGCATACAAGCCTATCAAAAATGACAAACTCAAGCCTCTTCTGTTCAATGTGGAACTGCCTGCTGTACTGCATTAAACAGAAGATACTCCACTTTACAATTTTTGATTAGCACATATGGAGGTATACGAGCGAATCAAAAATCACAAAGCATCCCTCAAGCAACCGGAAACTACATTTAACCGACATCTGCCAATCCCCATGGGTGCCAGTTAAGTGAGAGTTTACTGTATCTGACTTTTTCTATGGTATCTCATTGCATTCTGTCATTGATGTTGAAGCTAGAGGCATCTTGACAAAAACTGATCCATCAATCTCCTAAAAAAAAGATGTGAACATTTAGTTATTTCTTCTTTTGCTGAACAAGGCTATACATTGCACTGAAATTATGTTTTTCCACCTATCAGATCATGCACAGTCTAACAACAAGATAAAAATATTTACACGCATAACTTACAGAATTACTTCAGATGGTTATAACTGTAGAACACCTATGAACTTATTCATGGCTGCACCTCTATACACAGATGAAGCCTATTACGCGCCCAAAAAAAACAATACAGTCTGGCAGACCATTTGCTCACCTTCAGTGTTCCAAGATGGATCAAATCAAGGAAAATAAAATTTGAGAAATACGACCAGCATTTACTCTGGGAAAGCCATTTGGTCTCCCAGTGTGCAAAATGCCTGTCCAGAGCTCTATATATTTCCTGTTCTGCTTCATACTGATAACAGTGAAATCTGAAAAGCCTTACATCCCATACACTTCATATGTCTATCCACCAACCAACCTCTTACCTCTTTTTGTGTATTAGGAAAAATACTATGGGCATGCTGTTGTCTTAGAAGGATTTATTTGCAAGCCTGAAATTCTTGCAAGGGAAAAAAATGACAGCATGAGCCATAACAAAGTAATCAAGTTCAGGGAGGTAACAACATAGCATCTGCAAACAAACCGATTGACAACTTGGGTACATTCATAAACTCCCCATCAGTTCTATTATTTTAACTGCCAAAGGCTATACAGCTGAAGCAAACAAAAGAAGGACGAGAGGATACCCCTGACTAAAACCAAGCATTATTGTAAAAATATTTGACAAATAAGATCTCAGCTGCACATAAGTTAGATCCTGTCATATTCTGTATGTAATGTTATATGCCACCCAAAAAGCATCTAGGACTTACAGTGGTACAAAGTGTAACTTTCACGCACATAGAGAACTAGCTGACGTCTTAAATAAGTGCGACACTGTATATAAAACTGCACACCTTCTTTCCACAAGAGAACATAAAGCTATAGCAACTTATGTACTAATACCTACATTGGAATCCACATTGCTACTTTTTACTCCCTCTCTTTCTCTCTCTACTTTCAATACTACACTGCTATAGACTGTTAAAATAAAATACTTAGGTTAATTTATTTAGCAACCTTTAGAGTATATTATTGTCATACCATACAGAAAACTAATTGGTTACCTATCACTCTAAGACCTACTATTCTTCTAAATATTCTTTCAAATTGCTTAATGAAAGTTGCTGCCCTCCAATAGCTACCAAACTAACTAGAAGAAACACCTTTCTCTGTAAGAAATCAAGATATTCACAAGTTCCAAAGGTTTCTACTTTCAGTGTCAATGAAAAAGGTTTCAGTAAACAAGTACCTGCTTCATGACTAAACAAAACTTCTACAATGGACAGTCTTCCCTTATTCAAAAGGAAACTGGTTACATCTAAAAGTTAATACCAATGCAACTGCTTCGGAGACATAAGAAAATCATAAACATTATACATTTGAATCGGCACGTCAGCAATAATCTGTTTCCTTCATATGTAACAGCAAATTCATGTCTTCACTTGTCTATGACATAATGAAAACAATTCATTATTATCACATGTATTTCTTTGTATTTTAGCGGTCTTTGATGCACATCTTGTAAACTTTCTAAACTTGTTAATCTCAAATTGTTTTCTTTTGCACTTTACAACAATTGTATGTTTTTTTGATCATGCTGACCTTTGTTTCTGCTATGTTGTTGAAATGTTCTGAATGGTGTGACTGGGTAGGGTTGGTGTGTTAGTATCATGGTTAAGGTGCTTATCTCATAGTCACAAGATACAGGGTTTGATTTTCACCTTTGAAAGGGAAGTTATCTAGGCTTAAAATGGCCTACAATGGCAGCTAGCCTAGTACTTACCAATGAACCAATGTTAAGGCATGGGAAAAAGTATACTAACCTAGCATATCAAAAGCTGTTTCCATAGCAATCCCCCATGTAGGAAGAGGATGCATAGAACTCTGTGCAGCAGCAAGAAAAGCTAGCACTTTATGGACATTATCTCTACCCGGGTCACCTTATAAACACTGTCTGATCTGATTGCACTAAAACAGGAACCAACAGCCTCTGTAACTATATATATGGATAAAACTTACAATTCAAGTTCAGTACTAAAACGTGTACACCATTTACTCATATATGTGAGTCCATTCCTGGTTTAATGGACACTGCTACTGCTGCCTATTTCCAAGAAAGGTCAGGAAAGTGCTTGGCTCTGTGGCATAGATGAGTAAATCCATGGCTACAACTCAGATGTCTTGACTTCAAGTACAGGTTTGGGAGATAGAGGAGCAGGGTGGGCAGAGTGAGCAAGATTTGTGACTGTTCCAGGCCTAGGCAAGAGAGACGCTTGGTAAGCAAGTCTTTGTACACATCTACCTACCACATTTGCACTTAGCCCTCCTAGCTGACCTACATTTTCAACAGAATAATGCAAGCAGAAAGGAATATTCCCCAATAAGGCACTTATCTGGATAAACTATCAAAGCAATGGTACCAGTGACCAAATGGTGATTAGACCGACAGATGCACGACCTGTATTAAGGCTTGTGGTGAGATAGTCTGAGGATCCAAGCTCGTACATCCATCTACATAGCCCAACACAAACAAGTTGAGGTCATGTGTTAGATGTATGACCTAGGGAAGGTAAAGATTTGGTACTTTGGTAGGACGTCAGCAGTGACAACCCACATGTTAGTAACACTGCAATAGTGATTTCGGTCAGGACATTTTTTAATTCAGGTGTAGTACCAAAACATGTATATCTTTGTCAAACATCTGTGAGTCTGTTCCTGTTTAATTGTCATGGCTACTGCTCTTTCCAAAAAAGGGTCAAGAGAGTGCCTGGCTCTATTATATAGATGAGTAAAGTTATAGCTACAACTCAGATGACATACAGATTTCGGTCCTACAGTAGCTGGGCAGAGGAAGTGTGGACTGAGTGACCACTGCAGGCTCGTTCATCCTGGGGAGAGGAAGTGATGGTGTCAGTCACTAGCTGTAATTGCATTTGGGTGGTTGCAGTCACGTTAAGGGGAGAGCACAGTGTGCTGAGCAGTGATGTGAGTGCTCCATGTCATCCACCAGGGAGTTGGGAGTAGGGCCATAAAGAAAAGCCCTGCAGTCCACAAAAAAGGATGACTTCACTGCAGGCTCTGTGGGTGAAGGACTAGCACAACAAGATTGAGTCACTAGGTAGCCAGTAGACGGATGACTGCTAATCAGGATTCCCAGAAGGCAGGGCAACCAATACGGAACTCAAAATGGTGCAGGTGAGTGTTGGTAGTCTCTAAGCAGATAGGACTAAACAACTGCCATGCTTATCTGCATGATGGCTCCTTCCAGTTGACTCTCACTCCAACCAGTAAGTACAGAGCTGCCAATAAGGACCCAATGGCCTGAGACTAACTGCCTATGGCTAGTGATCATCAGATAAAGAGGCAAAAAGCACATATAAAGAAAATAAATGGTCAGGAGAGGCCGAGTATCTGATAGAATTTGTTGCAACTTTCATCTGTCAGTCCTTCTTGATAAGCTCATTAAGGTCAGAGGACTTCCATGGCTTTAAACACCACAGGTTCAAATACCTAATTACCTGTCTTGATTTTAACATTGACAACATATGTCTTTAAAGCTTTCAGCTGTTTGGATGAAAGTCACAACAATGGAACTTAATTCAACCATGCCAGATACCAGAGTCCTGATACCACCTCAGAGGGACCTATCTTGCTCAGAAGGTGCCAAGGAAAGACTTGTAAAATAAGACCAGTGGAATAATTAAGCAGTCCGTGGCTACAGCACCTAATAGATATAATTCACCGAGCCCTAGGTTTTAACTTTCCATTTATAATTAGTAGTTTCAGCCCTTGTGAAGTTAATGAGGAAAACATGTACTTATTCTCTTCCAAGGCAGTTGCCATTTTACAGGCTACAATCTGTTGAGCCATCTTTTGTATTGACAGCCTGAAATACTTGAAGATGCTCATCGCCCAGATGTTCCACCATCAAAGATCTTGACAGAAGCTCAATAGCTGTATCATATTTCATAGCCAATTTGAACACAAACTCCTTGACCCATGGCCTCATGTGACTGTGTTAAGTAGTCCTACAGTACACTAGTTTTACAACAATCTGTTGTCGAGTCATTAATGTATACTGCCCAAAACTCCTGCAACTTTTACTGAATTCCTTGGTGTATAAAGTGCTGGAAAACTCCATGCAGTGCTCAAATTCAAGGACACCTTCTTTGATAACATACACATCAGGCTTAAGTGGCCAGAAAAAGATGTCACCCCACCTCAAATCCAGTGCAGTCAAGAGCGAAGCCTTGTAATAAGTAAATTTCATCCCTCCTAGCAAAGTACTGTGTTGGGTAGAGCAAGTGGCATGTCTCATTGAACCTGTGGTGTATCAGAGAACTAAGTTAATCACTTTTACATCCTCAGAAAACAATTCCAAACTGTTTGCCAAAGATGTAGACTTATGGGTGAAGGAAGACATGCACTTCTGAGAGTGCATTACAGAATTAAAGTGTTTAGTGATAATAGCTCTCCTGTAGTAAAGTAAACAATATCTGCAATAACCTTCCCAAACTGTGTCACTTTTTTCCTGGAGAAGAAATACACTCTGATGATGTTTAAAAGCACTTCCTCCTATCTGCAATGTAGCCCAGATAACTGCCAAGTCCTTGCTCTTCCAAACTATGTACTGCCTGAAAACTAATAATTTATTCCATGGACAAGATGCCTCTTCCCTTCTGTGAAGGGCCCACACAGCTTGCCCAGATTTTTAGATGCATTGACTACCTCATTCCTGTGTAGAATGAAATAATAGCAGTTAGGAGTCGTTTGTTTTCACAGCAGAGGGCTCTTGTAGGTATGTAGGGTTTTAGGACAGATTTGAGGACTGGGCAGCTATCAGGTGTATATATAATTTTATGTGCAGAAGACAGCTGTACTAGGCTTAGGTGTTGTGTGAGTTTGAGCCAATTTAGTTCTTTCAGAGCTAGGCAGTGGTGGGAATGGTAGGGGTAACCTGTGGTGAATTTAGCAATTTTATGGTAGCAGGATTGGAGCTTGTTTTTAAGAGAAGATTGTAAATTGGTGTATAAGAAGGCTTCATATAAGAGTGAGGGAAGCAAATAGGTGTTCGCAAGGGTTTTTCTGGTGGAGCTATCCAAGAAATGTTTTTGTTTGTAGAGTGTTCCTAGTTTGATGTGTGTTTTTTTAATGCTATTGCAGATGTGGTGTTTGAAAGTTAGTTATCTATAGTTACACCTAGAAGCTTAGCTGTGGGAACTGTTCCAATTTCTATATTATCCTGCAAGAATATTTTAAAGTCAAATGCGATTTTTTTTTCGAGAAAAGCAGGAGTTTTGTTTTTTTTTTACGTAGCTTGGCTTCTCTTAGCCATGTCTCTGTTGAAGTGAAGGTGGCTTGGGTGAGTTGCTGGAGTTGTTGTATGTTACTGGAGGAGGAAATTATGGTAGTGTCATCTTCGTATTGGATAATAGAGCTAAGGCATGTTGAGTTATGAAAGTTGTTGGTGAAAACACTGAAGAGTAAGGGTCCAAGTATGGACCCTTGTGGTACCCTAGTTATGTTGGTTTGATATTGGAATAATTGATTTTGCCATTTGACACACTGTTGGCGGTTGGATAGGTAGCTTGCAAACCACTGGAGGGATGATGGGGTGCAGCCTATAATGGATAGCTGATGAAGTTTGTCGTGGGACACTGTGTCAAATGCCTTTGATAGGTCTAGTAGTAAGACAGAAGCGATATTACCAGAGTCAATGGATTTGGACACAGTGTCTATGAAGGAGATTAGGGCAGTGGTGGTACTTTGTGATGGGCAAAAAAGTACAGTTGTGTACACTTAACATAAATGTAGATGTTTGAGTGTATTCACTGTTGCAGTCATTAAATTTGGGTTATCTGTTTGCAGTAGCCCTCAGTCAGCCTGATTAACAAAGTTTTGGGTCCTGCATCAGTTGCTATCCCTTCTTCCATGATGTCAGGTCATCAGGGGTATAAAACATGCAGCCAACGCCATTATATCAGTTTTTCTTGCCCCAGATGTCAGGTGCCCCCCTAATGGTGAAGCAATTAAATCTATAATTACAAGGATATACCTCCAACAAAAAAGTAAATATACCATAAAGCTTTTAGAGCATAGTAAGTGAGAGTAGAGGTATAGCCAAAAGAAGAAAGGGGTCTGGAGGGAGGGTAACCAGGACTGCAACAGTGAATAAAATCGAACATCTACATTTATGGTAAGTGTACACAACTGTACTATGTTCTTTGTGTTTCACTGTTGCAGTCATTAGATTTGGGTAGATTCCCAAAGCTAAGGTTGGGAGGAGGAATTTAAATAGAATGGGGAACAGCTATAAGGCCCTGCAAGACTGCAGTGGCAAAACCAGCTCTGGATTTAGAGAAAACTGGCAAATGATAATGCTTGGTGAAAGTATGCACAGAACTCCAGTTAGCAGCTTCTAGGATGTTCCTGGTACGGATGCCTCTGAGAAAGGCTGTAGAGGTAGATGCAGCCCTGGTTGAGTGGGGTCTGATCCCCTGTGGGATAGGTTTTCCATGGTGTTTGTAGCAGAAATTAATGCAGTGGTCTATCCATTTTGAAATGGTTTGTTTTGAAATAGATTTCCCCTCTGTCCCTGCAGCAAATGCCACCAGCAGTTGTTCAAATTTCCTTTGAGGTTTAGTCCTATCCAAGTAGAATCTAAGCTGTCTGTGCACATCTAAGGAGTGCAGTATCCATTCCCCTTTGTTCTGTGGGTTAGGAAAGAAGGTAGGCAAATGAATGGACTGATTAAGAGCCACACTGGATACCACCTTGGGCATGAAGAAGGGATTGGTTCTGAGGGACACACTGTCTGCATGAAAGATGGTGAAAGGTTCCACTGCCATAAGGGCCTATAATTCAGATACCCTTCTTGCAGAAGTGATTGCTAAAAGGAAAGCTGTTTTCCAGGAAAGAAATTTTAAATCTGCAGTAGCAGCTGGCTCGAAAGGAGGAAGAGTGAGTTTCTCCAAGACAAAGTTAAGATCCCAGGCTGGAGTTGGAGCTCTCCTGGGTGGCATTACATTTTTGGCCCCTCTGAGGAACTGCTTGAGCAGTGGATGAAAGAAGAGGGGAGGCTCTGTGCTATAATGAGCTGAAATGGCTGAGGCATGAATTTTGATGGAGGAAAAAGACAAGCCCTTATGAAGCATCTCAGTCAAGTATTGTAGAATCTGAGGTAAATTGGGCACTGCTGCATTCATTCCTTGAAATTGGTTCCAGGCACAGAATCTTTTCCATTTTGCAGCATAAGATTTTCTAGTTCTAGGCCTCCTTGCCTCTAAAATGATATCCATCACTGATTTACTGAGGGATGGTAAAGGAGTGATTAGGTAATTAGCCAGGCTGCTAAGTTCAGGGTTTGCAGCTGAGGGTGCAGAATCTGGCTCTCCTGCTGAGACAACAGGGAAGGAGTCTGAGGAGGTGCCATGGAGCCAAGTGTGACACACTGCGCAAGAGTGGGTACCAGTGTTGGTGAGGTCAGTCTGATGCAATTAAAATCGTCCTTTGCTTGTCCTGTTTGATCTTTAGTAGTACCTTGGAGAGCAGAGGCAGAGGAGGAAAGGCATAAACTGATAGGTTTTTCCAGCTGAATAGAGCATCCACTTTCCAAGCTAGTTTGTGGGGAATCCTTGTGCAACATTTGTCCAGTTGATGGTTCTGGGGGGAGGCAAACAGGTCTATATCTGGGTTCCTCCATTTGCTTGTCAATATGTTGAAAATATTTGGTTCCATTTTCCACTCGTGTGGGTCCATGAGGTTTCTGCTTTGTCCTTCTGCCAGTGTATTTTGTTTTCCTGGCAGGAATTGAGCTTGTAGATTCACTTGGTAGCTCAAGGCTGCATTCCACAATGCCATGGCTAGTCTGCAGAGGGGGTAAGAATGTGTACCCCCCCTGCTTGTTTATGTACCACATGACAGTGGTGTTGTCCGTCTACCATTAGTTGTCCTGGAAGAATGTGGTCCTTGAAGGCTGTCAGAGCATTCTGTACAGCTAACATTTCCTTTTGATTTATATGCAGGTGCATTTGACTTGGGTTCAATTTGCCCTGAATGTACTTCCCTGCCAGGTGAGTCCCCCCATGCATAGTCTGATGCATCTGTTGTTAAGGTTTGGGTGGCAGAGGGTAATGTGAATGGTAGTCCCCTGTTTTGGTGGCAGGCCTCTGCTCACCAAAGGAACTCTAGGCGTAGGCAAGGTATGATAGGAATCCTTGCTTCTAGAGCCTGTGAATGTTGACACCACAGGCTTTTGAGATACCATTGTAGTTTCCTCATATGCAGCCTTGCATATGGAATTAGAAGAATGCAGGAGGCCATGAACCCCAAAGGCTTGCAGTATTTGCCTTGCAGATAGCTGGGTTTTTATGGCCATTTGTTTGAAGTAAGTTGTCAAATGAATCCGTTTCTCTGGCGTGAGGAAAGCCATCTGGGAAGTTGTATTCAAGCTTGCTCCCAGGAATATAACTTGTTGACAGGGTACCAGGTGTGAATTCTTTTCTTTTATGGTGAACCTCAGACAAATCAGTACCCTTTGAACAAAGGCCAGATGATTCAAACGAATCTTGCTTTCTGCCTGAATTAGACAATCGTCCAGGTATGGGTATATTTGAATATTTCTTTGCCTGCAAAATGCAATGACTGGAGCTAGGCACTTTGTGAATACCCTGGGCACAGTAGATAAGCCAAAGGGCAGTACAGAGAAGTGACAGTGCATGTAGCCTGCTTTGAAGCATAGGTATCTTCTGCAAGACTCCCTGATAGGGATGTGCAGGGTATGCTTCTTTTAAGTCTAGTGTTGTCAACAATGCATCCTTGCCTAGCATAGGAAGCAGCTGGTGAAGAGACAGCATTTTGAATTTTGGAATCACCAGAAAGGTGTTTAGAATACAAAGGTTCAGGATAGGACACCATATATTGCCTTTTCTGGGTACCAGAAAAAGTCTCGAATAGAAACCTTGTCCCTTTTCCTCTTCTGGTACCAACTGAATAGCCCCCATGTTTAAGAAAGAGAGTACTTGATTTTGGGCTTCTGCCCACTGATTTGGGGGTAGATCTGGCCATCCGTTTGGTGTTGGTAACGTGTGGAAATGAAATCTGTATTCTTTGGACACTAGATTTAAAACCCATTTGTCCTGGGTAATGAGTTCCCAGTTTTTGGCCTGCAGACCAATCTTTCCGCCTAAAGGAGCATTCAGTTGGTAAGTGCTTGGTAGTTTGAAAAGCAAGTCATTCTGGACAGTTTTCCATAGGGGGGAGTCTTACTACTCCCAGGTTTGGGTGCGGAAACCCCCCACTGCCTAATCTTGTGTGTCCCTTGGGACTGAAACCTGGGGTTTTGCTGTGTCTGGGTTTGGCTTGAGAAGACCTGGAAGGGGCTGGAAAGGACCAATTTTTAGAGAGCCAGTGCCTACTAAATCTAGGAGGCTGAACTTGTAAGAAATCTTTAACAGTTTGCATAGATTTAGCTTTATCTTCCATCTTTTTAAGAACTTCCTCAGCCTTGTTGCCAAACAGGTGGTCCTGATTTAAGGGAGCATCCAGCAATTTAGCTTTAACATGATCAGGCAAACCTTGCTCCTTAAGCCAAGCATGCCTTCTGAGCACAGACCCAGTAACAGCAGCCCTGCAAGAGGCTTCTAATGAATCAAATCCACATTGCAAAGTACGTTTTCCAACCTGATCAGCAGAATGCATTAAATCCTGTAATTCTTTATTTTCAGCACAGTCAGGAAGTAACATAATTTTCTGTTTAAGCAATCCAATAAGTTGTTGTTGATACTTTAACATATGAAACTGGCAGTTTAAAGCCCTAATGGCTAAGGTTGCAGAAGTGTAAACTTTCTTACCCCATCTATCCAGTGCCCTGGAGTCTCTATCAGAGGGGGTAGGATTTTTAGCAGTAGAAGCCTTAATGCCCTTGGGTCCCTGTGAAATGGTCTCTGGATCCGCAATAGGATTTTTAAAAAGGAACTTAAGAGAATCAGGAAAGTACAGTTTTGTACCTACCATAAATGTAGATGTTCGAAGATCCACATTGCTGCAGTCCTTACACTTGGGTAGTCCGCTGTCCTCGGTCGGCCCGAATATCAAAGTATAAGGCTGACGTCGGTCAAGGCGCATTTGACTGACATCAGGACGTCAGGGTACAAATGCGCATGACCGACGTCATATCCTCAGTCTTTTCTTGCCCCAGATGTCAGAAGACCCTAAAAATAAAGGTCAAACCCAAAAGACAGCAAACAAACAACCAACCACCCTTGCACTAATTATATGTACAATATATACAATATACACAATATTTACAACCCAACCCACACAACCACCTCTAACTACAGAGGGAAGGAGGAGGGTAATTGACTACAGCAATGTGGATCTTGAACATCTACATTTATGGTAGGTACAAAACTGTACTATGTTCTTCATCTCACATTGCTGCAGTCCTTACACTTGGGTAGAATCCCAAAGCAGAGGTAAGGGAGGATGGCCAAACTATAAGGAAGCAGGAGCTGCCAAAATGCCCTGCAAAACAGCAGTGGCAAAACCAGCCCTGGATTTAGAGTAAAGTGGTAGGTGATAATGCCTAGAGAAAGTATGCACTGAACTCCAAGTAGCTGCCTCCAAAATATCCTTGGTTGCCACCCCTCAAAAAGCTGTCAAGTGGCAGTAGCCCTAGTGGAATGAGGCCTAATCCCAGCTGGAATCTCCTTGCCATGATGGGAATAACAGAAAGCAATGCAAAACCCAATCCACTTAGAAATAGTTTGTTTTGACACAGGCTTGCCCTGAGAACTCAAAGCAAAAGAAACAAATAACTGCTGAGACTGCCTGAACCCTTTAGTTCTGTCCAAATAATATCGCAACTGCCTGTGTACATCTAAAGTGTGCAAAATCTTTTCCCCTTTATTTTGGGGATTTGCATAAAAAGTAGGCAAATGAATAGTTTGGTTTAAAGCCACACTAGAAACCACTTTAGGCATAAAGGAAGGATTAGTACGTAAAGATACCCTATCCTTATGGAAAATTAAGAAAGGCTCAACCGCCATAAGGGCCTGCAATTCAGAAACCCTTCTTGCAGAGGTAATGGCCAACAAAAAGGCAGTCTTCCATGATAAATATTTCAACTCAGTAGTAGCTGCAGGCTCAAAAGGTTGTAGAGTGAGTTTCTCCAACACAAAATTGAGATCCCAAGCAGGAGTAGGAGCTCTACGTGCGGGTCTTATATTCTTTGCCCCTCTAAGAAATTGCTTGAACAAAGGATGAGAAAACAATGGCGGGTCACAGTCATAGTGAGCTGAAATTGCTGCAGCATGAACCTTAATAGAAGAGAAGGACAAACCTTTGTCCAGTAACTCAGTAAGATATTGAAGAGCCACACTTAAATTAGGCTCAGAAACATCAAAATCCTTTGCTGCACTCCAAAATAAAAATCTCTTCCATTTATCTGCGTACACTTTCCTTGTACTAGGCCTTCTAGCTTCCAAAATCACATTCAAAACTTGTTGTGGAAGTTGAGACCCTCTATGGTTCAAAACAGAATATGCCAGGCTGTTAGGTGAAGAGAGTGAAGTTTGACATTGAGCAAATGACTGTCCTCCTGGGACAACAGGTGTGGAATCGAAGGCAAAGGCCATGGAGGCTTCCATACCAGACTTCTCAGTAATGGGCACCAGTGCTGTCGAGGCCAATCTGGAGCTATTAAAATCATCCTTGGCTTGTCCTGTCTGACCTTTAGTAGTACCTTTGGGAGGAGAGGCAGAGGTGGAAAGGCATACACATGAAGATTGCTCCAATTGAAAAAAAGAGCATCCACTTTCCAAGCTGTGGGATGAAACCTTTTCGTGCAAAACTTTGGCAGCTGATGGTTTAGTGGAGAAGTGAACAGATCTATGTCTGGAGTTCCCCATGACACTGTCAATTTCTGAAATACATGAGGATCCAATTTCCACTCGTGGGGATCCATAATTGCCTGCTCAACACATCTGCTAAGGAGTTCTGTGCTCCGGCAGAAACCTTGCCTGAAGATTGAGCTGTAAACTGAGAGCAGTCTCCCACAAAATCATTGCTTGCCTGCATAGAGGATAAGAATGTGTTCCCCTTGCTTGTTGATGTACCACATGACAGTTGTGTTGTCTGTTAGAATCAACACCTGCCCTGGAAGAAGTAAATCCTTGAAAGCTATTAATGCAAACTGGACTGCTAACATCTCCTTCAAGTTGATATGTAGATGTTGTAGTCTGGCAGGCCACTTGTCTTGTATCCACTTTCCATTTAGATGAGCTCCCAAGCTTTGTCTGAGGCATCTGTCGTTAAAATCTGACTCACCTCTGGCCGGGTCACAGAGAGTCCCTTGTTTAGGTGACATTCCTGAGCCCACCACAAAAATTCCTTTTGAATGCAAGGTATTATTTGAATGACAGTGTCCAAATCCTGGCAGTGCTGTGTCCATACATTTTTGAGATACCATTGCAGCTTCCTCATATGCAGTTTGGCATTGGGAAGCACCAGAATACAAGATGCCATGAACCCTAAGGCTTGAAGGACTGTCCTTGCAGTCAGCCCGGACTGATGAGATAGTTGATGGAAGTAAAGGGAAAGATTCTTTTGTTTGTCCGGGGTCAAAAAGGCCATCTGGGATGCTGTATTCAGTCTTACACCCAGAAAGCACATGTCCTGAGAGGGTACTAGACTGGACTTTATTTCGTTCACAGAATACCCCAGGCATCTTAGCACTGCTATCACATATTCCAAATGATGAAGAAGCTCGTCCCTTCCTTGAGCCAGAATCAGGCAATCGTCCAAATAAGGATAGATCTGTATTCCTTTTAGCCTGAAGAAAGCTATCACTGGAGCCAGAACTCTCGTGAACACTCTGGGTGCAGTAGATAAGCCAAAGGGCAATGCAGAGAACTGATAGTGAGAAGTCCCAGCTCGAAAACGCAGATACTTCCTGCAACTTAGTCTGATAGGAACATGAAGGTAAGCCTCCTTGAGATCCAAAGTTACCATCCAATGATCTTTGCCCAGCAGAGGTAAAAGCTGTTGTAACGTCAACATTTTGAACTTGGGAATGTCCAGATAAGTGTTGAGGATAGATAAATCCAAAATTGGTCTCCACGTGTTCCCCTTCTTTGGCACTAGGAACAGGCGAGAATAAAATCCTAGGCCCACTTCTGGCATAGGGACCGGCTGTATGGCCCCTATTTGGAGTAACAGAGAAATTTGCTTGTGTGCCTCTATTCTTTGTTGAGGAGGAACGTCTGGCATGCCTTTGAAAGGAGGCAAGGTATGGAAATAAAACCTGTAACCGTGGTGTATGATATCCAATACCCATCTGTCTTGGGTAATTAAACTCCAATTTTCTTTGAAAAGTGCCAACCTTCCTCCCAAAGGTGCTGCCAGACGAGAAGGCTCTGGCAGCTGAAAAGGTAGGTCATTGGGTCTGTTTACGAAAGGACTGACCCCTGCCCTCACCAAGACTGTGCAGGAGAACTCCCTGTTCTAGGCCTGAAAGAGCCCTGAGCTCTGCCCCTACCACGTCTAGATCTACCCCTAGACTGGGAATCATAAGAAGGATACGTCCACCCCTTAGTAGGCCAATTTCTACTAAACTTTGGAGGCTGAACCTGCAAAAAGTCTTTAACAGTCTGCATAGACTTAGCCTTGTCTTCCATTTTCTTTAAAACTGCCTCAACAGGAGAACCAAACAACACATCAGATTGTAAAGGAGCATCTAAATTCCTTGTTTTAACATGGTCAGATAAATTTTGATCCCTCAGCCAGGCGTGCCTGCGAAGAACTGACCCAGTGGCAGCCACCCTAGACGAGGCCTGTACAGCATCAAAACCACATTGCAAAGAATGCTTACCCACCTGTTCAGAAACATGTACTAAATCTTGTAACTCTTTACAATCAATACCTTCCGCCAGAGCATCAACCTTAGACTTCAATTGTGAAAGGAGATAGTTTTGGTATTTCAACATGTGAAACTGGCAATTCAAAGCCCTCATAGCTAGAGTGGAAGAAGTATAAACTTTCTTTCCCCATCTATCCAAGGCCCTGGCCTCTTTATCTGCAGGAACCGGATTCTTGACAACAGAAGCCTTAACACCTTTAGGCCCCTGGCTAACAGTTTCTGGGTCTGCCCTAGGACTCTTAAAAAGATACTTATGAGCTTCAGGCACCCTGTAATACCTATCCGGTTTAACAGGAGCAGGAGGCAAAGAATCAGGATTAAGAGAAGCCTCTGTAAAAACATCTTCCACTACATCCAAAACAGGAGGTATAGCCAAAGGCCTATGCTGGGGTAAGAATAAAAATTCCCTAAGCCTTTTCCTGAAATCAGAGAAGTCCTGACCTTCCCACTTAAAATGCTCCCTCATGGAATGAAGAGTTTCTGAAAAAGAAAAATCCTCAGGAGGAGAAGCAGAAGGAGTAGAATCATCCACATCAGAATCAGAACAAGGAGAATACTCCTGCAAGTCTTCAGCCGAAGACTCAGAAACATCCGAAGCCTGCTCAAAACTCCCTAGCTCAGGCTCCACCCTAGGTCTCTTATCAGGAGGGGGCAAAGAACCCCTAATCAAAGTAATCAAATCTTCTGCCATTTTAAGCATATGCTTCTTGGGCACAGTTCCTGAAGAACTAGGGGTAACACCAACTGAAGCTAAACCTGGCCTGCCTCTGGGAGAAGCCTTGGAAACAGAAGGAGAGGGCCTAACCACCCTAGGCAGGGAGGGGAGTATAGTAACCTGAGAAGCCCCATCACCCTGACCTGCCTCCTGAGAGGCCACATCCTGCAATAACAAAGTCTCTCCCTGGGAACCCAAAGAAACCTCCGGTGGAACCACCGGCTCCACCGACACTTCTAAAGAACCGGCATCCGGTACGGACGGTTCTTCTAGCCTAGGCTTAACTGCTTTGTCCTTGCGCTTCTTCGAAGAAGCGGGCGTCGGAGCATCCGACGGCATTTTATAATTGCACCGCTTCCCGAAGACTAACCTGGCACAGTCTAATCTCCTCTTTATAGTGCGCTTATTGAATCTAGCACAAGAGCGACACCCAACAACGTCGTGCTCAGGCCCTAAACAAGGAATACACAAAGTATGATAGTCTCTATGCGGTATCTGTTTCCCACAAGAAATACAATTGTTCACTTTTTCTGACATCCGGTAAACCACTGAGGCAAGAAAAAAAAACAAAATATTCCCCAACGGGGTACTTAGCCAACTTTGACTCGGTCTGAAACTCCGGAATCGAAAAATTTCAGAACGCCAACCGGCACTTGCAATGCTGCTTCTGCATCGGACCATGCGGCAAAAAAGACTGAGGATATGACGTCGGTCATGCGCATTTGTACCCTGACGTCCTGATGTCAGTCAAATGCGCCTTGACCGACGTCAGCCTTATACTTTGATATTCGGGCCGACCGAGGACAGCGGACTACCCAAGTGTAAGGACTGCAGCAATGTGAGATGAAGAACATCCCTGTAATATCTGCCAAGTTTTCTGGGAGCAGGAGGCAAAGAATCAGGAGCCAAACTAGATTCTGAAAAGTCATCATCAACAATGTCTAGTACAGGAGGTATAGCTAAAGGCCTATGCGGAGGCAGGAGTAAGAAATTCCTAAGCCTCTTTTTTTAATCAGAAAAGTCCTGGCTTTCCCAGTGGAAATGCTCCCTTAGAGTATGTAAGGTCTCACCAAAAGAAATATCCTCTGGAGGGGAAGCAGAGGGAATAGAGTCCTCTGCATCAGAATCCTCATAAGTAGATAAGGGCAAATCCAGATCATCAGAAGAATCAGAAAATCAGAATCCTGTTCAGAAGATTCATAAACAACTTCAGTCCTAGGTCTTTTAGAAGGGGGAGGTTGGCTTTCCCTGATTAGAGTTATAAGATCTTCAGCCATTCTTATAATTTGTTTTTTTAGGCATAGAGGCCTGAGCATGCGGCCTGGGCGTCAGTTTCTTAGGCATGGTTCGAGATTTTGGCCTAAATGAAGAAGCAGGTATTGGTTTAATATGCAAGTCTGTAGGCCTGAATACACCCTCAGAAGACGGTGCCTGCACAGCGGCTCTGGACCCCTCCAAGGTCGATACATTGCAGGTTCCACAGCTGAAGCATCGTGCAGCATACCGGATTCCGAATGGGTCTCAGTAGAGGCCTGCGAGTCAGAAGTAGTGGGTATCCGGGGCTGCAAAAGCACCTCAATGAGTACCGGCGAACTGGTGTCTGGCTTAGGAGAAGAGTCGTCAGCAGCTTTGGACCTCGGCGGCCTGTCGCTGTCTTTATCTTTCCATTTTTTTGGAATCCCGGTAGTTGGATGGCTAACCGATGACATTTCTGGATAATTAAACCAAAATATTTAGAAGTGAAAATATACCGACGACGGATAGTGCGCTGATTAAATAAAGCACAAAACTGACAGCAAGGTACATCGTGGTCAGGGCCTAGGCAAGGAATACAGTACGAATGAAAATCTTTGTGAGGTATTTGCTTTCCACAAGTAATGCAATTATTAACTTTTAGTGACATCGGTAAGGAGCAAGAAAAAGTTTCCCCAATGGGGTACTTAGCTTTAGTTGAAGACTTCGGTTCTAAAACTCTAAAACGAAAATTTCAGGAGTCAGCCGACCGGCACTTGCGAACTGCTTCTGCTTCGGGCACCGCACGGCAAGAAAGACTGATGTAATGGCGTCGGCTGCATGTTTTACACCCCTGACGACCTGACATCATGGAAGAAGGGACAGCAACCGACGCAGGACCCAAGGCTTTGTTAATCAAGCCGACTGAGGACTACTGCAAGCAGATAACCCAAATGTAATGACTGCAACAGTGAAACACGAAGAATATCCATGTGGGTAGGGGTAATTAGTTTGTTTAGGATGAGGTAGAACAACAGCTACTTATGTGTGCATTTTCCAGGAGTTTGGAAGGAGGAGAGAGGATGGAGATTGGTTGATAATTGGATAGTTCAATTGAACTGCCCCCTTTATGTAAAGGGGTGATGATAGACTTTTTCCCGAGGTTAGGGACAAGGGATTCTGCTATAGAGCAATTTATAAGGATACTAACAGGATATGCTATGGCTTCTGCAGCACATTTTAAGTATTCAGGGGGAATTTGTCAGAGGAGAGGAAGCATGTTTTTAGTTTTTGAAGTTGTTTTTGAATGAGAGAGGTAGGGACAAGTTTAAGAGACAAGGGGATAGAAGATGTAGTACTGGTTTGTTGGGAATGTAAAGGGTTTTTTTGTTTGTGCACGAGTCTTGAGATAAGGGTAGAGGAGGATCAGAGATAGGGACTGAGGTAGTTGTGGAGGCAGAATTTGTTAACAGTTTGCTGATGCTGTTTATAAAGTGAGAGTTAAAATAGGTTGGCTATCTCCGAGGGTTTTTTTCAGGTCAGGCTATGGTGATAGAGTTTGTTTAGATCCTGGGGTAAGCAGGTTTGAGATGCGTTTCCAAAATTGTTTTTTTTTTTTTGTCTATTTATAAAAGTTGTTTATTTTGTCTTTACTTTATTATTATTATTATTATTATTTTTAGATATAGGCTGCAAAGAACAAAGGTCATTGAATAACTTCAGGAGCAGGGATATCAAAACCTTTATCAGACTACCTCCCTTCCAATCCTTGGGGAAGCTGTGGATTCTGAAATGGTTGTCTCTGGCCCAGTTTTCTTGATCATGAAACCTTTAGATCAGTAGTATGTTGAGAGTTACCCTACCACAAATGCATCCATGAGGTTGCCATCTAAATCCACAACTGAGACCTCCATATGGATGATGTTTTGAATTTCTAAAATGAAAGTGCTAATCTGTATTTATTAAAGTGTTTTGGATCCATTTCTGTGCCGTATAATCCTTTTTGTTTCTTTTGGATGGTGTTTGTTTTTCTGGCTTTCAATTTTAATGTCCTAAGTAAACCAACCAAGCTGAACCTGGCTAGTTTCAAAGCAGCACACTTCTCTTAATATTTCGGTACATGTACTGTAAGATTATATTAAACTGTTATCGTATCTACTTCAACAACTTGATGTTTATACTAGTTTACTGTGTGCCTCATAACAAATGTCATTGCTAAAGTCCAGGTAGACCACATCTGTAGGCTCCTAGTCCATCTCTGATATAACCTACAACAAAAATTAGCTCACTGATACTGATGGAGTCCCCTCATGGAATCATGTGATGGATTCCCCTCCTGGAATCGTGACCTTATCTAGAAGGTCTTTGTGCCACTGATATCCTTATATATTTGTTGTTTGGACTGTATGCTCCTGGCAGGGGCACCCTTAGCAAACTGGTCTAAGAGAACAGGCAAGAACAATATTCACAGTACCGCCAATGGTGGTTCAGATAATGAACCTAGTAACTTCCATCAGAAAAGAGAGCTACCCCTGAAGCCAGGCCTGGGGTAGTGTTCACCTGTGACTGCCTGATTGCTTGATTGCTTGGAAATCCACACAGCCCACCTTGCCTCAGCCTGAAAAAAATGTATGAAGTCACAATGTGATCTCTACACACAAGGCGAAGTGTGGGGATAGATGTCAATCAAGTGGTATGTAGGCTCACAACGAGAAAAGAGGGGCTGGACCCTGAAAATGGAAACTAGCTCTTTGGACACTGAATGTTAATGCTATGCCTTGAAAACAGCTGGATGAAAAGTATCAGCTCAATTAAGCTGATCTTACCTCTACATAAAGCATCTGTTCTAGAGACTAACTTCTTGAATGGGTGTGATCTGACTCTTATTAGGACTTGACCTCAGTAAAGATCCTGGGCAGTTATGAACATACTCAGAAACCCCCATCTGGGCTCTGCTTAACTGAAGTTTGTACCGGTAAGTGAAAAGTGATGCCTAAATACCACAGCAAGCTGCAATAAGGTGTCTGTTCATGCATATGCACCTAACACCTATTCACAGCCATCAGCCTTCTCAGACACAGTGGGTATTGCTGCTCAATATGGCACAGCCTAAGGGTTCTATAGTTCTACTGGAAGACTTTAGTAGTCATGTAAGAAGTGACTGAAATAACCATCAAACTGTGACTGGGAGGCACAGCTTGCTGGATTTGAACCTTAGTGGTGAATTGCTTTTGGATTTCTGAGGCAGTCATGGATTGTCCATGGCAATTACTACATTTGAACTCAAGAATGCTCACAAGTGCATCTGGTGCTAGAACACCTTGGGTCAAAGATTAATGACTGACTCTGTAGTGATGTCATCAGACCATATGTCATCAGACCTGCTGCCATATGTTCTGGACAATCAGGTCAAGAAAGGCACAGAGCTGTCAGCTGATCACCATTTGATGATGAGAATAGTCTTGTCAATGGCTCGGCAGGAAGTATACTTGTTTTTAATACTGGAAGATCAGATGGCAGTGAGTTCTAGTCCTACACATGGTGCTTGGATTATCCAATTTCCATGATTGAAACAGCAGTACAACATAATGGGATGTTGCACTCCTGAGTGTGCCATCCTTTGGATGAAATATTAAATTAAGGTCCAATCTGTATGAGTAATTGCTGGCTCATTTATAAAACAGCCTAGAGTACTTTGTGAAAAGAGTAGATTTTTCTGGTTCTGTAGCCAAATTTCAGTAAGTCAGTATGAATACCACCTTAGGTCCCCCTGAGAAGAGGCCATAGGCCTAGTGGGACAGATCCAGAAGAAAACAATGATCAATAAATAACTAGGTCAGATGTCCTGAGTAGTAGCTGGACAGACCCTGGAGAATCAAAGATGTCCTGGGAATGCTGTAGCATGCACTGAGTTTAAGTCTCACCTAAAGAATAACTTCTGCCATGCACTCGAGAAGGTTAATGGTGTGGACTTTGCATGGACCTTATCCAATACCTCACTACTTGATATGGCAAGAAGTAAGCTAAGAGGTCGTCAGACTCGGCACTTGCCATAGTAGTAACCAAGGGACCTGCTGGTGGACATCAGTGGAAAAGAAAGGTGTCAGGTTAAAGAAGTAGGTCTTCTATGCAGTGCTAACAGAAAGGTCTTTGGATATGATTGACAAGTGCTGACAAGCAAGGAAAACAGCAGCTCTATTAGTAACCAAAGTGGGTATGGAAGGAGGTTGATGAGGCCATGGAGCAGGACTTTAGGAAAGCTACAAAGATGTCCTGGCAAAGTGTCCACTGACTCAGTAGCGAGAGGCAGAATAGTGCCCAAACTATTCTCAGAAAGCAAGGAGAGCTAGTCTCAACTGAGAACACTGTTGAGAGGTAGAAGTAACACTTTGAGGAACTCCTGAATCCAAGGGACACTCCCCCCCTCCAAGGATGCTGTGCCTAAAGCAGATGATGGATCTATTTTGGTAGAGGAGGTCACACTGGTGATTTAACATCTTTACTGTGTCAAGGTTGCCAGAGCAGATGAGATCTGTAAGGAAATGCTACAGGTGCTGGACATTGCTGGGATGTTGTGGCTAACATACAGTACCTTTTCAATGCCGTGTGTGTAAGTCTGAGGCAGTACCTCTAGACAGGGAAACTGGAGTACTAGTTCCTCTGGACAAAATGGAGGAAAGGAGAGTGCAATTCAATTACAGATACACCACACTTTTGAGCACCTCTGAGAAGGCATAAGCATGAGTGCTGGAAAGGAAACATTGTCCAATAGTCAAGCCTCTCATTCGGGAGAACCGATGTAGATTTCATCCTGACTCTGCAAAACTGTATCAATTCGTTGTCCTTACACTAATACTGAAATGGTCATGGTGGTGTTTATGGCTCTGAAGATCTTATATGGCCATGTACCCAAAAATGCTTTGTGAAATATGTTGCAACAGTACAAGTTCCCATGTCTACTGCTGAGTGCAGTTCAGTCCCTGTACTTGAGAAGTAAAAGCTGTGTCCATATCGTTAGTATTAAGCTGAACACATTCAAAGTGGGATAGAATTTTCTTCCAAGGGTGTGTCTTGTATCCTGTACTGTTTTCATGGACAGAATATAAAAGTGCAGCTAAGATTTGGCAATCATCCATTCTGGGATAATCTGTTATGCTTTGTGGGGTGTCCTGCTACAGCATGATTTCCCTGGAGTCCCATTCCTCTCAATCCCAGAGCACTATTATGTGGACTTGACCCAGTGAAACCCCCTGAATTAGAGATTACTGGATGTCTCGCTCTCCAGTGGCACGGATTTCCCACTCAAGATGATTGAAACTGGAGAGTACTGTCTGCTGCATGTAGGAGGCTAGGCTGAATGAGACATGTACTCCCCCTGTACATCCTGATGTCACCTTAGCCAGGCTGATGGAGTATGATGCAAGTCCTTGGGAGTGTTGCTACCCTTGCCCCCAGCTTGGTGATACCTTCCAGATGTGTCCACTCATGCAGCCCAAATGCCCTTCTAAGCCATTGTCTCTAGGGAATCTACACAAAAGTGGCCTGTTCTTGCCAACAATTCATCTCCGTCTCTCCCCTCTGATAAAGGTGAGAAGCCAAAGCCTCATAATGCCTTCCTGCCTCTAACAGCTCCAACATGTACTTGAGCCACTATTCAAACTTAGGTTACCTGGGTCATAGTCAGGGCTTTATCCCTCTACATCAGTGAATCTAGCTTAAGGATTACTTTTTTGTTGTTTACAAATAATGTTGTCCTCTTAGCCTCAAATGTCCGCAATCTTCAACATATACTGAAGTGATTCACTGCTGCAGCTGTGATGAAAATCCACACCTCCAAATCAAAAGTTATGGTTTCTTTCCAGAAAATGGTGGAGTGCTATCTGCAGGCAATAGTGAGCTGATAGGCCATGTGAAGAAGTTTGTGTAATCTGGATTTTTCCTCAACCACACAACCCTACAATGTTTGGCTCCCTCAGCATTTTTAGCTGTATCTGATTCACTCTCACAGCCTTGCAACAGTGGAACTGTTTAGCCACTGTGGTCACCACATTTCCTGAAATGGATCCAGTTCAACCATTTACATCTAGCACTGTCTTCTCAGAAGGTGATATAATCACTGGACTCAGGAGTTTCTCAAACTGCTTAAAGTCATTCTACATGGTCTCACCAAATTCCTGTCACACCAAGTCCTTCAATTTGGTGACTACCACACCTCTTATTTTCCTGGCTTTTCATGCCCATCTGTTAAGTTCGGGGACTCTCTGCTATCCTGCATGTTAGGCCTCATTCTTCAATTTGACAGCTTCCTTCTTTTTTTGTCATGCACTAGCAGGACCTCAGTTTACTGCCACAACAGATAGCCACCTTTTTGCCAGAGCTCCTTGCCTTCAACTCATCTACAAAGGTCTTTTTCCAGGACTCATTCAGAATCTAAATCCCTCACCTCTCCATATGCATGGAATAAGCTCTTCTAGATGTAGGAACTGAATTCATGCCATACAAAAGCATTCCACAGTACCTTCATTACACATTTGGGCTTATTGGATCTGTTCAGCTGCTGTCCAAACACCTTATCCATCTCTCCATCAAATAATGATCAGTTGACAGTTCAGCATTTCTTCTGAAATGAAGGTTAAGCATATTCCTTCTGTCATGCCTTCTGTGGCAATACGAACCTTACTTTCAGCTGTACTATCTAGATTGTTAATTTAATGGTTGTCTTCATGTTTAAATTTTTATATGTTCTCAATTTCATGCTTAGCATGGCCCTAGCTCTTTTAAAATATATATTTTAAGTAACAAGAGAATAACTACTGGAACCATTTCTATTTCATTCTGACATTTTGTCTAGGTAGTTTTCAATGGAATTGGTAAGTCTAATTTTGGAATGTCGAGTCTTTTGTCTCCAAACTTAAATACTATACAATTTGGTTTGAGGGTTAAGCTGCATTCATCTTTCTTTTTACTTCACTAATATAACTACTTTGCCATGTTTCTGTGGACTCTATGCATATCTGCATACTGTCAAGGGTAGTGAATCAGTAAAACATAACAGCAAAAATTTCTGCTATCAGTTGCTTCCATAAACATTATATTGGGCTGAATCTCTTATCTTTCTTTCTTCAGTTCACTTCAAAAATAAACAAACAGAACTCCTGACCAAAGTAGTCTAGAGGACTGGAGACAGACAACCGTTTCCTAGGGAGGTTCTTGTGAAGATGTGTTGCACCTCTATTCTGGGAAATGAAGAAAGTAGCATCATAGCATCATCAGTTTAGCACAGAGGATTAAGACTATGAGCTGTTAGTAAACTGCATCCTGTAGTGCTGAGTTTGATTCCCAGTCTCCAGTTGCCTATTGTGTGACTCTGAGCAATGTACTTAGGCAATGTTCCCAGGCTGTCCTTAACAATATATACTTGTGCTTAAAGGGTTTACCAGGGTAATAAACAAATCAAACAAGTGCATGCAAGCATGTTTTACCCAAATCCCTCTTACTACTGGTATAACCATTGTTTTGTTACCAAAACACACTTTCAAGCAGATACCACAGAGACAAAAACATATTTAAATATGCAGTTACAGCCAACAGACATCCCTAGGTATCCACACAAGCACTTCCCAACAACCTAAAAGGCAAATACTGCAACAGGAGCAGTCATGCCAGGTTTTGTAAGTCATCATAGCTTTGTTTACATTCAGGGATATATGGTCTGTCATTTTAATAACAGTATCTGATCTGAATCAGGGATTCTATAACTGTAAAAGATGACAAATCATCAATATTTTTGTACTGTTTTTTTGAGAATTTGATCATCAATTATTTCATTCCATCAAGAAAACTAACCAAAAACGGGGCTTCCTCTATAGGCCTACCCGACGGATCAAGGAAGGATTACCTTAGCAGCAGCATATCTCCTTCCTTCTCTGTTATATGCTTCCCATATTCTTACAAATATCAACACTATGTATAAAACGAAACTAGCCTCCTACTACTAAAAATAGCTAAATTGGCAAACACCATACCTTATAAAGCACATCACTGCCTTGCATTAAAACAATTAAACTGGCTTGAACTCCCAAACCACTTGACATACAACTAATCATTGCCCACAACCTATTGCACGGGACAGACAAATGCCCAGCATTATAAAATACTCTGCTGTACTATTTACCTACTAGAGGCCTTTGCTCTGGCAATAAACTTTTACTATGTATCAGTAAGACATTCACCATTGCTGGAGACCCTCTCTACCTTCATTATGTGTCAAAACTCTACAATGAAATTCCCATACAGTTAAAGTAGATAGAAAACTTAAATAGTTTCAAAACTCTGCTTAAACAGCATCTATGCCAAAGATGACTGTTCTTCCTGTTCACCTGGCTAACTTCACTCAGATTACTTTTCTCTAACTCTTACAGCCACTTTGCTTCCCAATCTTTTTGTACCTTATCTCTCCTCATACTGCATGTTTTTCCTTAACTCTTACTCTTCCTCCTTCTCTCACACCCCACCACTAACTACAATTCCTCCTCTGCCCATTTATCTTCCTGCTCATTTCCATACCTTCTCCTTTCACATCTCTCTTATTTTTTAAGCTACATTCTACTTGTCTGTCTGTAAATTATTACTAAACTCAAAAATACCCCAGTCTGAACTTTTCCCCTGCAGCCATCATGCTATAAATACATTGTTATTGTATGTTTTATTCCTCTATTCAATAATTAGCCAATTTATGCTAATTTCTCTTTTTGTGACAAAATGCTATTTTCATGTAAAAAAATATTTAAAAATATTTAAAAATCATGAAAATAAGTTTGTGAATAGATGTTTTTATCCTGCAATTATAAATGTACATCATGTTTAACTTAAATGTTGAGCTTTTCTTCCTGGGCCTCCTCTGAAAATGGGATTTACACAGTCGGACTTCTCCTGGTCAGCAAAGACAAATAAATAAATAATTATCTGCCATCAAGTCACTTGGGGCCAAACTGTATCATGTATTATTTAGTAATACTGACATTTGATTACCAGGAAAGTCTAACTGGGTAGGTGCCCATGTTTAGTGGAGGCCTGAGGGGAAAATCTCCAAAATATTATAAAAACATTTTAAGAACAGTTATTTTACATGCTCCAAAAATAATACAAAAACATCTTAAATTTAAGGAATTATACAAAATGAGATGGGTTCCTATTACAACGACAAAAATGCATTTTGTCAAATGTGTTTTCGTCGACACATGTAGGGCGAACATGCAAAACAGCAAAGCGGTTGTTCAGTGAATTCTTTCCCTGGGAAAGAAGTCGCTTGACCGCTTCGTTGCTTTGCCTGTTCTGAAGTGTAGTGTGGTCCCTTGTCCAGTGTAGCTCCTGAGTGTGATTGTGCAACAGTTACTGACCTTAGGGTTAGGGTGCGGGTTAAGGTAAGTGCATATGTATGAAAGGGTTTACTGTTTTTTATTTTGCATTTGATGTATGGTTGAGTTACGTGCGTATGTGTTTTCATCTGTTTACTTTTGTTTTGTTTTGTGGGGGTAGGATTAGGTTTAAGGTAAGTGTGTATTTGTTTGGAACTGTTTATGTAAATGTGCAAGAGTTACTGACCTTAGGGTTAGGCTGCGGGTTAAGGTAAGTGCATATGTTTTAAAATGTTTACTGTTTTTTTTTCCATTAGATGTATGGTTGGGTTATGTGCATATGTGTATTTAGTTGTTTACTGTTATTTGGGGGGGTATAATTAGGGTTAGGGTATGTATGCATGTGTTTGGAAGTGTTTAATGTTTTTTTTTGGGGGTTGGAACAGCGATTTCTTTCCCTAGGAAAGAAATCTTTGTTCTGTGGTTTTGACATTCAACTTTCGCTGAATATGTGTCGATGAAACACAGTTCGCTGTTTTCAGTGTTCGGTGTTTTAATATGAACCCAAATCAGACATAGAACAACAATGGTTAAAAAAACAGATACAAGTTTCATGACAATAATTTAATATTTAGAGATATTTTAGTTTGGAGAAAATAAAGGTAAATTAGTATAATGTGAATAAACTGAAGTGAGAGAAAAAAAGCAGGGAAATGGCATATTTAGATAGAGAGTCAGGAGACAAAAAATGATTGATGTCAGGAAGTGAGTAAGAAGGGGGAGAAATGAGGTGTAAGGTATCCTGGGGTTGAGCAAGAACAGAGCCAGATTTTGATTAGGAAGTCTTTCAGAATGGTTTAAAAGGACTGGAGGAAGGGTACTGATAGCTAAGGAGTTCCAAGCCTTTCACAAGATGGTATGAGTATGTACCATGCCCAGCAGATTTGATAGGTTTGTGGACAGAGAAAAGTTTTTGATCAATAGATTACAATGACCAAGTAGGAACTAGTGCCAGACAAGTAGATGGATGCTGGATAATTTTATGGATCATAAGAAGCTGTGTATATGTTACCTGATGGGGCAGTTCTAACTAATTTAAGGCTTTTTTGTGCTATACAGTGGTGGGTTCTGAAAGGTGGTTTTGCTGCAAATTTTGCTACTTTATTATAGCACTGTTCAAGTTTTGCTTTTTGTGATACCTGGAGGTTAGTTAGAAAGGATAGAAGCAGCATAAAGTAGTGAGGGGAGGAGGTAAGTAGTGGCAGGTGTAGTTTTAGTTTGGTGAGAAAGTTTTTGGTTCTATAAAGTACCCTTAATTTTTTTATGCAATTTTGCATTTGCAGATCAAATTTGAGGTTATCATCTACTATCATCCTTAATAATTAGCTATTAGAAGTGACTTTAAAGATTATATTATTAAAAGAGAGGATTTTATTTCTTTTATGAGAGGGATTTGGAGAAAATAGACAGTTTTTTTTTGGGGGGGGGATTGAGCATGAGTTGTAAGTTACAAAGCCATGTTTTACTGGGTGTTAAAGCTTCTTGAGTAATTGTTTGTAGATATTCCCGGTTTTCTGATGTACATATGAATGTGGAGTCATCTGCATATTGTATTAGGAAGGCCTGTTGTATGGATGTGTGGAAGTTGTTGGTGAGAATGTTAAAAAGGAGGGAACCAAAGACAGAGCCTTGTGGTAAACCAGTGCTGACTGGGAGATATGGAGACAGAGTGGAGTGCCATTTTACTGACAGATATCTATTGGACAAGTAACTTTTGAACAATAGAAGGATGGGCTGAGATAGACCTAGTGAGGACATCTGAAGTAGAAGTTTGCTGTGAGAAACTGTGTCAAAGGCTTTAGACACATCTAGAAATAAGGAGGAGACTAGTTTACTGTTTTCTCTAGCTTTACTGACAGTATCTACAAAGGTTAGAAGAGCAGTATTAGCACTATGGGGGGGACAGAAGCCCTGTTTATTTGGAGGATAGGAGTTCTTCCTACAGGACATAGTTTAGGAATTGTTTCTGAATACATTTTCAAGTATTTTAGAGGGGGGAGGGAAAGGCTGCTATTGGGTCTGAAGTGAGTGATGTCTATTGAACTTCCTTCTTTGTGTAGAGGGATAATGTGCAATTTTTTCCAGAGGTTTTGGGCTTCCTGGACTGACCTATTTGTAAGGCTTGAGACCAGATAGGCAATGCTATGCGCTGCTATTTTAAGGTACTCACTTGGAAGGTCATCAGCTGAAGCAGAGCCTGGTTTGAGTTTAACAGTAGTTTAATATAAGACATGGACACAGGTTTAAGGTGAAAGAGGATGCGGTGACATGTGGTTGTTGGTCAGGGTCGGAATTAGATGTTGGGGAATCTTTGGTTAGGGACACTACAGCATCTATGAATTAGTGTAGAATAAATAAAGCAAGTATAACAGCAATAACTTAATACCAAAACCCTGATCAGGACAGTAAGGGAATGATTTACCCTAACATTTTATAAACTTACATTTACAACAAGCAAAGCCAAGCTGGTGTACATAAGGCAACAGTTCACTAGTGCAGAACAGGGTGTGACAAAAGGAGGTACTACCAGCACAGCTATCTGGAATTTTGTAAATAAGTATATGTCATTTGTGAATATCAAACTAATTCATATAAGATGCTTGTGTTACAAATGTAACAGAACTGTATGTCATGTGTATATCAAATGGGTCTGTATAGACGTTTGTGTTGAAAAGGTATTTGCAAAGTGCTTGTGCTTAAAATGTATCCACAGTGTGCCCTACTCGTAGAGAACTGAAATGTACATCCACTATTGCAACTGTTTAAATGTACATGTTTTAACAGAGGAAACTGGAGGGTTAACCTTAGTCCAGCAAATTTTAGAAAAATATTTGAAATTAAATTACTTTACATGCTAGGCCATAAAGATTATTCAATGCATCTAGAGACAACAAGTCTGTACTAGGAAGCTTTCTGTATTGTCTTCAGGGTGAACCAATTGCTACTTTGGAAGCATGAAGGAATGCAATTATTTTATGACTCCCGGCATCTGCCAAAGATCTAAGCAAAAGTCCTTTTATGTGTATTTTTACAGGTAGATGCTAAATACTCCCAGCTTCAGCAATGGGGGTTTTGCCTGGGAACTAGAAGTCAGATGACCAAAAATGATGTCATTTTGCAAGCTATCCCAGCAGTAATATTTTAGATATTATTTTGAGAAGTCTCTTAGTGAGACAGAGCATTCTGCATTCTGTCTTGGATGTGACAACAACAACAAGAGCCATTCGCCATATCTGCCTTGTTCTAATTAACTAAGTTGCTAGGGTACAGTAACTCTCTTAAAGCTTAGTTTAGATTTTGTTTTTCTTTATTTGTGTTAGCCTGTACTGCAATGTTATTTTAAATATTTTTGTGATTTTGAACTCTGAAGTCACTGTAAATATATATTTAGTATTGTTTTGTTCTTTTATTATTTATTACTAAATATATTTAAACCTTTCATTGTGGCTGATCTGTGTAGAGATATTTAAGTTTTAAGAGTACTTGCATATTTATTTGATGACACTGTGTGGGCCACTCCTAACAGCCTTGCTCTTGGTCAAACTACCATTTGTATTAATATTAATATTACACAGTAAGATTGACACCCTTTGTTAAGGGCCCTAAAATAGCTGATAAGGAATGACTGGTGGCAGTAATAACTACCTTATAGTCTGGGCAGAAGGAGGAACAGCTAGTAAACCTGTGCCAGCCTTTCCCAGGCATGTGTGTGTGTGTGTGTGTGTGTGTGTGTGTGTGTGTGTGTGTGTTTGTGTGTGTGTGTGTGTGTGTGTAAATCAAACCTCAGAGAGTGTGTGTCAACTCCTTGAGCAGGGTCATGAAGCACTGGTTGGACAGAGAGGGTGCTGGAGGTTTTGGCTTGGTCACTCAGCTGAGATCTCAGCTCTACAGCTAAGCCAGTTGGGAGTCTTATTAGGGATCTTGAGAAAGAGGGAGAAACCAGCTCCAAATTGACTGTGGCTCTGTGTGCTCTTAAGGGAAGTTGCACTTGCTGCAGACAGCTGCATCTGGAAATACTGTGTGTGTGTCTATTATCCTCTCAGTGAACGTTCCACACTGTTGCCAGTGGTGAGGATTGAGGCTCCTTGATTACTGGTTGGCAGTGGTGGGTCATCACATAGGGTTGTCTACAATACTGATAGATAGCCTGACACTGCAGAGCCTCCTCAAAGGGCAGGGTCACTCTGAGAATTGGAGGAGAAGATGAAATTCCTAGCTATTGCAGTACATATGGCAGAGGCTGGAGTATAAGCTAATTCACCTTTACAAATACATTAACCATGAGAAGGCCTTTAATTTATGCATATGGTGTAGCAAATGTGTAAATCCACCTGAATGCTCAACATCAGACAGCTGATGGTGCTTCTGCCAGGTACTCAAATACTACTGATAAGACTTCAACTGTGAATGATGGCCGTAACTCTTCACAGCACAGTCCTGGTGTATTACACAGTTCCTTCATGAGGTAATTGCGGAATACAGGCCATCATGACTGCTGAGGATGAAGAAACATTGATTATGGAAGTCAAAGGACCACTATATCAAGGAGCACATGCAATGCAGCTTTATCCCTGTTTCAGTATCAACATTTAAGAGTTAAATATAGACATTGATAGTAAACATAAATAGATACAACTTTTCTTAAAGAAATGAAATACTCAGATTTCCAGTGTAAACCAGTGATTCTGATTAAAAAGAATTGGGGATCCAATGTCAAACTGGTTCATTCTGAGACTTTTCAAGTGGGCCATGTCAGGTATTAGTCCATATTCTAAGTAATCACATTTTACATTGTTCTAATTAATACGTACTGGGCACTGAAGCAAGATTTAAAGGATACTGTGTAAATCACTGTTAGAGAGAGCAATGAAAGTAATTAATCGCTCTAATCCCCATCATACTTATTTTGCAGTCTAGCACCTTTACGAGCTGTCTAGGGAGACATTCTGCCTTTCATTCTAAGGCGGTCTGGACAAAGTGTGATCTGCCCTTACTTTAACAAATGCTGCATGCTCTAAAAATAAATTGTACCAACATCTTTAAATATTAATTGACTAATCATTCAGATTAATTGAGTGCTGTGTACTGAGGCTTTTGAAAAGTCACAGTTCATTTGCTTGGTATAGCTGCAACTCTGTGATGCAAACAGGATCGTTACCTTGTTAGGATTATTCTTTTCAACAACACCATCACGATCTGCATCAACGTCCAAGGATATCTCTAGGAAAAGAAACACAGATGATGTGTTGAAATAAATGTAAAGATTTCAGCCAGAGTGTTAAACACAAGGCTAAACTGAAGCAGTATTAAGATAGGCCTGAATTAGTTAAGTACATTTTGAATGGATTTGATGTATGGGTAATAATGTCTCAATAAATGAAGTTTGCTTGAGAAAATTGATGGAGAGAAGTATGGCACTTCCACAGTTCGGTACCACATCTATTCTACATCAGCATTTTAAGTGACTGCAATAAGAAGAAAGGGTACATCTCAGCAGATACTTCCAAAATTTGCACTACAGAAATAAATACCAGGCAATATGTAAATGTAGGTGCATGAAAAACTAAAAATATTATGAGGTATAATTAGCTATAAATATGCATCTAGGAAACAGAAATGTACAGATATAGTATAATGGAGATGGGGATACTAACTCATACAATTAATGGCATGGGATGAAGTATGCGTTATATAGGGTCACAATGACAGACTGTGCTCTATGGACAGAAGAGTCAACAGAATACTGGTACAGAAGGTTATAATCAATGAACATAAAAATGTGGCTTTGCACATTATCAACAGATCATGAGAAGATTCTACTCAGGTTCCACTGCTAAGTGGGATGCAGCACTTGATATAGGTATTGCTAAACACGGAAAAGTTATAAAAAGAGCAATACTTGTCCAAGCAGTCCACTCCAGTTAGGGACTTGGAAGGAAAACATTTTGGGCACCAATGTCTAGAGTTTACTTAGCCTAGGAAGGAAGCAAGGGATCAAGCATGTGGTAAATTCTAAGGACAGTGCAACAAATGGTAGCTCTGGCATGCAAAATAAGCCAGGAGCAAAACAAAACAATGCACAAAAGAAAGAACAGGCGTGCAGCCACAGAAATGAATTTATTATAAAAATAACAAGCTTTTATACACTAGTGCTTCCTCAAGTTATACAAGCATATGGATACAACAACCATTTAAATATAGATACTATTTCATCTGACCTCATCAATTTATCTAATTCTGTTAAGCAGCTCATCTCTTAAATTTTTTTTATGCATCAATATTCTGGTTTCATCCTAATGTCCCCACCTCTCAAATTACCATTAAACCACTGTAAGCAGCAAACATAAACTTAGGCCTCTCACTGGTGTAAATCTCATGTTTATGCAGAGCTTTGGTTTCTACTTTCCTTCTTATTTCTATTTGCAAATATGCTTCTTCAATTTCCTATTAGATTTGCCAACATAGACTGCTGTACAATTTCTGCACATAGTAATACAAACAATATTTTGTTTGTCACAGTCTGCATATTATTTAAAATAAAATTCCCTACCATTTTTGGAATGTTTAAACAATTTGCCTTTAAATATGTGCATACAATAACTACATTCCATACAAGGGAATGTCCCACATTTCTGACTAACCCCAGTTTTCATAGATTATTTCTGTTCTTTATCACAAAGTTGTTGTTGTCTTTCAGCTTTTCCCGGTTAGGGGTCGCCACAGCGGAACTCCGGTCCGCTAATGATTGGCAGTAGATTTTTACGTGCAGAGTTGCCAGCTCTGATGCACAACCTTCAACGAAGGTACGCCCATTTAAGCATGTCTCCACAAAGAAGACACTTTAGCTGAGAATCGAACCGGACGTCTTACTGTGAGGTGACAAAGCTACCGCAGCACCACCACCGCAGTTGTTCTTTATCACAAAGTATTTGTTTCAAATTATTGAGTCTCTTATAGGAGAATGTGGGTTGCTCAGATATTTGCATAGTCAATCCTTTAAAATGTGCCAATGCTTCCTTATTATACTTTGTATATTCCTAGCATTCCTAGAATAAATTAAAGTAATCCTAACACATTGGCTAACATGCTCAGTAGTACCATCCATATTTGTACCACTAAATACTGAACCACATTTCCCATTACACTCACTTAAAATCAATTATTTATTATTAATCTCTTCATTAAAATGATAACCCTATAAAAAATGAATGTGCATCTCATTCAGATGTATAGTTAATTTATAATTTGTATACAATCTTGCTGCTCGAATTACCTGTACTTTAATAATGTTGTTAAACATAAACTTCAGATGCATACTTGTCCTATCCAAATAGTTGTTTTCGTCACAGATTTGCTGTGTAACCTGCCTTTTCTCCAAAGTGACATCTAAGAAATTTATTTTTTCCTATGAAGCCTCCATTTTAAAATTCAACATATTAACAGTTCCTATTTAATAATTATTAAAACCATTGCGCCATTCCATAATGAAAAATATCATGAACAAACCTTTTATACAATAAAATCCTTCAGAAAAATGTATTTTCTTGACTAAAAGCAAACTCATCTTCCCATACAGCCAAAAAGTACAGTTATGTACACTTATCATAAATGCAGATGTTCGAGTGTATTCACTGTTGCATCCTGACTTGTGGGATTTCCTGCCATGAAAATCCTTGACTGGCCTGACTACCAGAGAAAAAATTTCCTCCTCCCTAGGCTGGCAGATGCCCTAACTGACATCAGTATGCTTGGGTATAATGGGAGCCACCCTACATCATTGAATCAGTTTTTTTTCTCATCCCCTAACCGGTAGGAACACCCAGTGAGCTGTACGGAACAGAAGATAATCCCTTCATGGAGCTAGGCCAAGCTGAGGTTCCCTTGGCTAACAAAGAAGTTATAAATAGACTGCCTAGTAGTCCAAGGGGGAAGGCAGGAGGAAAAGAAGACTGCAAGAGTGAATACACTCCAGCATCTACATTTTTAGTAAGTGTACACAACTGTACTATGTTCTTCGTGTTTCACTGTTGCAGTTCTCACTTGTGAGAAGATTTGCAAAGCTGAAAAGATGTAGGATAGAGATTAGGGAGAAGAGAGGATGTCCTGCTAGATAGCAGTGGTGAATCTTGATCTTGACCTGGCAGCCAAGTGATAGTATTTGGTGAAGATGACCAGATGGCAGCTTCCAGGATGCCCTTTGTAGGATCTTCTTTAAAAAAGGCAGCATAGGTTGCAATTGCCCTAGTGGAGTGTGACCTAATAGCCTCAGATGATTTTTTTGCCATGATGGTGCTAACAAAATGAAATACAGTGGGAGATCCATTTTGAGATGGTCTGTTTAGAAGCTGGTTTTCCCTCAGAGCCAGGGCAAAGTCACAAAAAGTTGGTCAGATTTTCTCAAGGCTCTTGTTCTGTTCAGATACTAGTGGAGCTATCTCTGTACATCCAAGGAATGAATCATTCTTTCCTATTTGTTTTGGAGGTTGGGAAAAGAATGTAGGCAGGTGAATGGCTTGATTTAGAGAAGTATCAGTGGCCACCTTAGGCATGAAGGAAGGGTTAGTTCTGAGGGAAATCCTGTCTGGGTGAAAAATAAGAAATGGTTCCATTGCCATGAGGACCTGCAGTTCAGAGGCCCTCCTAGCTGAGGTGATAGCCAGCAGAAGGGCAAATTTCCAAGTTAGAAAACCTCAGAGGGGCAGATGCTGCAGGTTCAAAAGGAGGCCATGTCAATTTTTCCAGAACAAAGTTAAGGTTGCATGGAGGTGTAGGTTGACTCCTGGGTGGTCTGGTGTGAATGACTCCCCTAAGAAATTGTCTTATGAGGGGGTAAGAAAAGACAGGTGGGAAAACAAATTCTGTGAGATTCTTGGATTGGGATGTGCATGTAGGCATCCTTTAGGTCCAGGGAAACTATAAAGACCTGAGGGGCTATCATGGGTAATAATTTTTGAAGAGTCAACATTTTGAATTTTGGTACCTGGAGAAATTGACTGAGGTTAGATAGGTCCAGGACAGGCCACCAACAGCCTTCTTTTCTGGGAACCAGGAATAACCTGGAATAGAACTCTTTGCCTTTTTGAAGATCTGGGACTGGTTCTACTGATTGGTGAGCACACTGATTTTGGATTTGTAAAAGGGCCTCTAATTTTTTGATTCTGAGGAATATCTGGATAGCCTGAGTATTTTAAAGGCTCTTTGAAAGTGAGTTTGTAGCCATTTGAAATAATGTCTGCAGCCCAATTGTCTGAAGTGATGCAAGTCCAGTTTTGTTTGAAAAGAGACAGTCTTCCTCCTAGTCTTGGGGGGGGGGTGAGAGGGCATGGGTACGGTGAGCCATTGTTTCTTTCTAGGAGATGCCTGAGGCCTAGAGCCCCCTTGCCTAGAAATTTCTGAGGAACATAGTCTGAATCTCTGCTGCTGCTTTCGCTGCCTAGGAGTCCCTTCCCACTGGGTTTTCCTCTGTCTGCCTCTAGGATGTGAGGGGAAAGGACCAGTGTTTAGTAGGAAAATTCCTGCTAAACCTAGAAGGCTGAACTTGAAGGAAGTCTTTCACAGTCTGCACAGCCTTAGCTTTGTCCTCCATGTTTTTGTAAGTACAGCTTCACCTTTTGGCCCAGAAATGAATTCCTTGTCAAGGGGAGCATCAAGGTTAGATTTCACATGGTCAGGAAGAGATGGTTCTGTAAGCCATGCATGCCTTCTAATAACTGAACCAGTGACAGCTGCCTGGCTAGAAGCCTCCATAGCAGCATAGCCACAGTGTAAAGAATGCCTAGCTAACCAAGAAGTGGAGTGGCAGAGATCCAGAAGTTCTTTCACAAAGTGTTTATCCCCTGGAGAAGAACCTTTTTGTTTTAGCTTATCCAGAATAGTTGCTGATATTTATTCATGTGAAACTGACAGCTGAGAGGCCTCACAGTAAGTAAGGGTGGCTGATGTAGACCATTTTTTCCCAAATCTATCAAGGCCTCTTCTCGCTTTATGTGTAGGTAAAGAGTTTCTGGAGGAACTGACTCTGGCGCTTTTCAGGTATTGAAGTGACCACCTCTGGATCAGCAGATGGATTTTTGAAAAGGTTCTTATGGGAATTCTGCACCCTGTAGAACCAGTTTGGTTTTTGAGGGGCTGGAAGAAGTGAGTCAGTATTAAAAGAGTAATCCTGGAAGACATCCTCAAACACCTCTAAAATGGGTAGAATAGCCCAATGTTTGTGCTCTGGCATTTTCAGGAACTCCCTAAACCTCTTTTTTGACTAAGGGTATTCCTGAGCCTCCCACTGAAAATGGAGTCTTTCTCCAAAGGTGATATCCTCTTGAGGGGGGAGCAGACGACTGGTTCTCCTCTGAATCCTCAAAAGATGTGGGGGAGGGTTCTTCTTCAGAACTAGACCCCTCAAGGTCAGAATCATCCTTGGATTCAAAGGGGTGTGGGAAAGCTTCAGAAGTAAGATCCCTTTTCCTTTTACCTGTGAAGGCCTCCCTGGGTGCTTATCTAGACCTAACTATGGAGATCAGGTCCTCTGACTAAGTCCTGTTGATGTCCCTAAGAAAGGGAGCCAGTAGGCCTAGGCAAAGGCCCTGCAGTGGTACTTTTCTTAGGCGTCACTTTATTCATGGGCCTAGGGGTGTCTGATATCCTGATACCTGTCTTTCTGTAAGTAAGATGAACCAGTGTAGGCCAAAGCTGCAAAGAAGCATCACCGACAGTGAAACGCTGTTCGGAGGCTGAGGCCCGCTGAGCAGTCCCAGACTGACCAATATGCTGAAAGCAAGAGCTTGTGCAGAGGTCAAGGGACCTGGTGGCATGTTGGACTCCAACTGGGTCTCAACAGAGGCCTGCAGATAGATTAGGGGGCTCAAAAGCACCTCACCTTCTTCCATGATCACAAGCCTAGATGGAGAAACAGACAGAAAATGGTTGTCATCCGCAGGCCTAATCTTGGGTCCGCTTTCTTTTTTCCTCTTATGCCGGCAGCTCAACCTCTGGATGAATAGCAGACTCCATCAGATGGTGATGAGAAGATTCAAAACTAAGAAATCTAGCTAATATTTCAGCCCTATGTCTGATGTTCCTAGAGTTAAAGTGGGTGCAAAAGTGGCAACTAAGGACGTCATGATCTGGGCCTAAGCAGGTGACACAAAGTGAATGGAAGTCTCGGTCTGAGATTTGCTTACCACAACAGAGGCAATTATTTACTTTACCTGACAAGAATTTAAAGCAAAAGAAAGGAGTTTCCCAATGGGTTACTTATCTTTCAGATGACTTCTCCCTGGTGTGGACCGACCAACGCAGTCAAACACTGCTTCGGGCTCCAATGGCAAGAAAAGACTGATTTCATGACATAGGCTGGCTCCCTTTATACCCAAGTGTACTGACAATGGTTAGGGCATCCACCAGTCTAAGGAAGAGGAAATTCTTTCTCTGGTAGTCGGGCTGGGCAGGAAATCCCACAAGTCAGGACTGTAACAGTGAAAAATGAAGAACATCTATAGTCGCATAATAATTAGCAACAGGGGTGCCTCTAGCAAACCCAAATTTCTGTAAAACCTATCCGGAAACAAAAAGACATTCTTCTTTAAAAACTAGATGGGAGTAGTTGACATATGTTGTTAACAGGGGTATTTGAATATGCCGTAGAAACACTGAGATATTTTCTAACTGCATCAATGCCATGATCATTTGGAATTACTATATAAAGAGAATCAATATGCGTTGTTATAAACATAAAATCCTGACACCTACAAGATTCATGACAGTCATGAAGCTGATTTAAAAAAAATATAGCTGTCTTTGTAACATTTTATAAGTAATAGGCTTCCTTTAAATATAGATTCTAAATACACAGATACTGGTTCTGGCACCCATCCCTGAGGTAGATACTGTAAGCCGCAAAAGTAAACTTCTTTCTCTCATTGGTGTAAAATTCGCATGGTTTACAATGCATTGGTTTCCCATTTCCTTCTTATTTCTGACAAATGTTTGCAAATATTTTTTTTATTATTTTATTATTTAACATTTGTTGATCAAGAAAGTCCAGCTAGGACAGAGCCTATTATAAGCGACGGCCCGGGGAGAAACGCTTCAGACACATGTCTTTGGAATGTGGCAGGAAAGTGGAACACCTGAAGGAAACCCACGCAAATGCAGGGAGGACATGCAGACTCCGCACAGAAGGCACCTCAGCCAAGAATCAAACTGGGGAACCTCTTGCTGTGAGGCGACGTTAACCATTGCAACACTGCACCTCCAATAATATTTTTCTTCAATTTCCTATTAGATTTACCAACATAGAATACTGTACAATTTTTACACATAGCAAGCCACCTATGGGTCTCATGGGTGGGTTTCTTAAATTTCTGTGTGCCTTAGGCAAACCATAAGACATAGGTGTTACTGATGTGGCACATGAAAAAAGTTTAGTAATTCTATAGAGAGACCACCATTTATGTGTATATCATAATCTCTTTAACTTGAATTGCAATCTCTTGCACTTCATTTCTCTGAATATTACTGTAAACAGTGACATCACTTAACATCTCAAGAATTGCACTGCCATAAACATCATAGTCCATTACTACTACTACTCTACCTCCTTTATCAGCATTCTTTATAACAGTGTTCTTATCTGCTGTTATTCTATTTACTGCCTCTTGTTCCATGAATGTTAGATTAAAAATGTCTCTTTTCAAAAGCAGTTCACAAGCATCATTTTCACACATTCATGTTTGGCGTCTTGCAGTGCACTGATAGAAATTTGAGAAACGGGAAAGTACAGTTGTGTACACTTACCATAAATGTAGATGTTAGAGTGTATTCACTGTTGCAGTCTTCACATTTGGGTTATCTGCTTGCAGTAGCCCTCAAGTCAGCCTGATTAACAAAGTCTTGGGTCCTGCGTCGGTTGCTGTCTCTTCTTCTGTGAAGTCAGGTCGTCAGGGGTATAAAACATGCAGCCAGTGCCATTACATCAGTTTTTCTTGCCCCAGATGTTAGGTGCCCCCCTAATGGGAAGCAGTTAAATATATAAAAATACAAGGTTATACCTCCAGCAAAAAAGCAAATACACCAAAAAGCTTTTAAGCATAGTAAAGGAGAGTAGAGGTATAGCCAAAAGTATTCAGGGGGCTGGAGGGAGGGTAACCAGGACTGCAACAGTGAATACACTTGAACATCTATATTTATGGTAAGTGTACACAACTGTACTATGTTTTTCGTGTTTCACTGTTGCAGTCATCACATTTGGGTAGATTCCCAAAGCTAAGTAGGGGAGGAGGAGTTTAGATAGCATTAGGACCAGCTATAAGGCCCTGCAAGACTGCAGTGACAACTCCAGTTCTGGATTTAGAGAAAATTAGCAAATGGTAATGCTTGGTGAAATTATGTACAGAACTCCAGCTAACAGCTTCTAGGATGTTCCTGGTAGGGACACCTCTGAGAAAGGCTGTAGAGGTAGATGCAGCCCTGAGTGGGGTCTGATCCCCTGTGGGATAGGTTTTCCATGGTGCTTATAGCAGAAATGAATGCAATGGCCTATCCATTCAGAAATGGTTTGCTTTGAAATAGCCTTCCCCTCTATCCCTGCAGCAAATGCCACCAGCAGTTGTTCAAATTTCCTTTGAGGTTTAGTCCTGTACAAGGAGAATCTAAATTGTCTGTGCACATCTAATGAGTGCAGAATCCATTCCCCTTTGTTCTGTGGATTAGGAAAGAAGGTTGGCAAATGGATGGACTGATCAAGAGCCACACTGGATACCACCTTGGGCATGAAGGAGGGATTGGTTCTAAGGGGCACCCTGTCTGCATGAAAGATGATGAAAGGCTCCACTGCCATAAGGGCCTGTAATGCAGATACCCTTCTAGCTGAAGTGATTGCTAAAAGGAAAGCTGTTTTCTAAGAAAGAAATTTTATATCTGCAGTAGCAACTGGCTCGAAAGGAGGACGAGTGATTTTCTCCAAGACAAGTTAAAGTACCATGTGGAGTTGGGGCTCTCCTGGGTGGTCTTCAATTTTTGGCCCATCTGAGGAACTGCTTCAGCAGTGGATGATATAAGAGGGGAAGTTCTGTGTTATAATGAGCTGAAATGGCTGAAGTGTGAATTTTGATGGAGGAAAAAGACAGGCCCTTGTGAAGCATCTCAGTTAAGTATTGTAAAATCTGAGGTAAATTGGGGACTGCTGTGTTCGTCCATTGAGATCGGTTCCAGGCACAGAATCTTTTCCATTTTTAAGCATAAGATTTTCTAGTATTAGGCCTCCTTGCCTCTAAAATGATATACATCACTAGTTTACTGAGGGAAGATAAAGGAGAGATTAGGAAATTAGCCAGGCTGCTAGATTCAGAGTTTGAAGCAGAGGGTGCAGAATCTGGTTCTCCTGCTGAGACAATAGGGTAGGAGTCTGAGGCAGGTGCCATGGGGCCAACAGTGACACACTGAGCAAGAGGGGGTACCCAGTGTTGGCATGGTCAGTCTGGTGCAATCAAAATCGTTCTTGGTTGGTCTTGTTTGATCTTTAGTAGTACTTTGGAGAGTAGAGGCAGAGGAAAAAAGGCATAAACTGATAGGTTTTTCCAGCTGAAGGACAGAGCATCCACTTTCCAAGCTTGTTTGTGGGGAGTCCTTGTGCAAAATTTTCCAACTGATAGTTCTGGGGGGAGGCAAGCAGGTCTATATCTGGGCTCCCCCATTTACTTGTCAACTTGTTGAAAATCCTTGGTTCCAGTTTCCACTTGTGTGGGTCCATGAGGTTTCTGCTTAGTCCGTCTGCCGGTGTATTTAGTTTTCCTGGCAGGAATTGAGCTTGTAGATGCACTTGGTAGCTCAAGGCTGTGTTCCACAATGCTATGGCTAGTCTGCAGAGGGGATAAGAATGGATACCCCCGGTTTGTTTTTGTACCACATAACAGTGGTGTTGTCAGTCTTTACCATTAATTGTCCTGGAAGAATGTGGTCCTTGAAGGCTGTCTGAGCATTCTGTACAGCTAACATTTCTTTTTGATTGATATGCAGGTGCATTTGACTTGGTTTTCATTTGCCCTGAATGCACTTCCCTGCCAGATGAGCCCCCCATGCATAGTCTGATGCATCTGTTGTTAGGGTTTGGGTGGCAGGTGGTAGTGTGAATGGTAGTCCCTTGTTTTGGTGGCAGGCCTCTGCCCACCAAAGGAACTCTAGGCATAGGCAAGGTATGATAGGAATCATTGCTTCTAGATCCTGAGAATGCTGACACCATAGGTTTTTAGATACCATTGTAGTTTCCTCATATGCAGTCTTGCATATGGAATTAGAAGAATGCAGGAGGCCATGAACCCCAAGGCTTGTAGTATTTGCCTTGCAGATAGCAGGGTTTTTGTGGCCACTTGTTTGAAGTAGGTTGTCAAATGAATTTGTTTCTCTGGCATGAGGAAAGCCATCTGGGAAGTTGTACTCAAGCTTGCTCCCGGGAATATAATTTGTTGACAGAGAATCAGGTGTGATTTCTTTTTGTTTATGGTGTACCCCAGACAAGTTAGCATCCTTTGTACAAAGGCCAGGTGATTCAAATGTATGTCCTTGCTTTCTGCCTGAATTAGGCAATCATCCAGGTATGGGTATATTAGAATATTTCTTTGCCTGCAAAATGCAATGACTGGAGCTAGGCACTTTGTGAATACCCTGGGTGCAGTAGATAAGCCAAAGGGCCATGCAGAGAACTGATAGTGCATGTAGCCTGCTATGAAGCGTAGGTATCTTCTGCAAGATTCCCTGATTGAGATGTGCAGGTATACTTCCTTTAAATCTAGTGTTGCCAACCAGGCATCTTTGCCTAGAACAGGAAGCAACTGGTGAAGAGTCAGCATCTTGAATTTTGGAATCACCAAAAAGGTGTTTAGAGTAGACAGGTCCAGGATAGGAAGTCATGAATTATCTTTTCTGGGTACCAGGAAAAGTCTCGAGTAGAAACCTTGCCCCTTTTCTTCTTCTGGTACCTGTTGAATAGCCCCTCTGCTAAGACAGAGAGTACTTGCTTTTGGCCCTCTGCCCACTGATTTGGGGATAGATCTGGCCAACCGCTTGGTGTTGGTAATGTGTGAAAGTGAAATCTGTATCCTTGGGACACTATTTAAAACCCATTTGTCCTGGGTAACGAGTTCCCATTTTCTTGCATGAAGAGCAATCATTCCCCCCAAAGGGGCAGTCAGCTGAGACGTGCTTGGAAGTTTTAAAAAGAAGTCAGTGAGACAGTTTACCATAGAGGCCCCCCCACTACTTAGTCCTGTGCGTACCCTGTGACTGAAGCCTGGTGCTCTGCTGGATCTGTGCTTGGACTGAGAAGGTCTGGTAGAGAAAGGAAAGGACTAGTTCTTAGAAGGCCAATGCCTACTAAATCTTGGAGGTTGTACTTGTAAGAAATCTTTAACAGTTTGCATAGATTTAGCTTTTTCCTCCATCATTTTAAGAACTTCTTCTGCCTTGTTGCCAAACAGGCAGTCCTGATTTAAGGGAGTATCCAGTAATTTAGCTTTAACATGATCTGGCAAGGATTGCTCCTTAAGCCAAGCATGCCTTCTAAGTACAGCCCCAGTTACAGCAGCCCTGCAAGATGCCTCCAGTGAATCAAAGCCACATTGCAAAGTATGTTTTCCAACTTGTTCAGCAGAATGCTTTAAATCCTGTAAATCCTTGTTTTCAGCACAATCAGGAATCAACATCATTTTCTGTTTAAGCAATTCAGTAATATGCTGTCGATACCGTAACATATGAAACTGTCAGTTTAAGGCACTAAGGGCCAAAGTTGCAGAAGTGTAAACCTTCTTACCCCATCTATCCAGCGTCCTGGAGTCTCTATCAGAGGGGGATGGATTTTTGGCAGTAGTAGCTTTAATGCCCTTGGGTCCCTGTGAAATGGTCTCAGGATCCACAGTAGGGTTTTTGAAAAGGAACTTGTGAGAGTCCGGAACCCTGTAATATCTATCAGGTTTTCTTGGAGCAGGAGGTAAAGAGTCAGGGGCCAAGCTAGATTCAGAAAAAGCATCATCAACAATGTCTAGTGCAGGAGGAATGGCTAAAGACCTGCGTTGGGGCAGGAGTAAGAAATCCCTAAGCCTCTTTTTAGAATCAGAGAAATCCTGACTTTCCCAATGCAAATGCTCCCTGAGAGTATGCAAGGTTTCACCAAAAGAGAAATTCTCTGCGGAGGGGGGGAGCAGAGGTAATAGAATCCTCAGCATCAGAATCCTCATAGGTAGATAATGGTAAAACCTGGTCCTTACAGGAAACAGAAATTTCAGAATCTTGGTCAGAAGTATCATAAGCAAAATCAGTCCTAGGTCTGTTAGAAGGGGGAAGGTTGGCTTCCCCTGATTAAAGTAATAAGGTCTTCAGCCATTCTTATCATTTGTTTTTTAGGCATAGAGGTCTGACCATGTGGACTGGGTGTCAGTTTTCTAGGCATGGTTCCAGTTTTAGGCCTTGAAGAAGAAGATGGTTTCGGTTTAATATGCAAGGCAGTAGGCCTGAATACACCCTCAGAAGCCGGTGCCTGCACAGTGGCTCCAGACCCATCCAAGGTAGAGACATCTGCAGATTCCACAGTTGAAGCAGCTCGCGGCATACTCCAAATGGGTCTCAGTAGAGGCCTGCGAATCTGAAGTAGCGGGTATCAGGGGCTGCGAAAGTGCCTCACTGAGTACCGGTCAACTGGCTTAGGAGAAGCAGTATGGGCAGCTTTGGACCTAGGCAGCCTGTCTCTGTCTTTATCTTTGTGTTTTTTTCAGAATGTCGGTAGTTGGATGGTTTACCGTAGACATATCAGGATAACTGAACCGAGCACCAAAATATTTTGGAGCGAAAATATACCGACGACAGATAGTTTGAGGTTTAAATAAGGCACAAAACCGACAGCGATGTACGTCGTGGTCAGGGCCTAGGCAAGGAATACAGTACGAATGAAAATCTTTATGAGGTATTTGCTTTCCACAAGAAATGCAATTATTTACTTTTACTGACATCGGTTTAGAGCAAGAAAGGTTTCCCCAACAGGGTACTTAACTTTCAGTTGAAGACTTCGGTTCTAAAACTCGAAAATGAAAATTTCAGGAGTCGGCCGACTGGCACTTGCGAACTGCTTCTGTTTCAGGCACCGCACGGCAAGAAAGACTGATGTAATGGTGTCAGCTGCATGTTTTATACCCCTGACGACCAGACATCACAGAAGAAGAGACAGCAACTGATGCAGGACCCCAGACTTTGTTAATCAGGCCGACTGAAGGCTACTGCAAGCAGATAACCCAAATGTGATGACAGCAACAGTGAAACACGAAGAACATCATTAGGGCAAAAACAGAATACTGTGAATATAGATAGATAATGCTAAGAGCTGATGTCCTACGAGGTTTCATTGGTCAGAATAGTATAAAGCCTGTCCTAAAACCGAAACAACAAAGTGTAAGGAATGCAAAAAACTAAATTGTATGGTATTACTTTAAGGGTTAAACTGCTTATTTGAATTAGCTAAGCTGACGAAGTCAGACGACCTAATGTCTGTATTTAAATGGCTGTAGTATTCATATGTTTTTAAAACCTGAGGAGGCACTATTGTGTGAAAGTGAGTTCTTTTTATAATAAAGTCATCTCTGTGGTTCTGAACCAGTTTTAGGGATACACAAACAGATGTTTGAATAGGAAATTATTTTGATGATATATCATGCAGTTACATGCTGCCAGGCAAAGAGGCAAACATATGAGGGTGTCGGCTGAGAGAGATGCATACAGTACTCACATCTTCAAGAGAGGCTGGTAACATTACTACTTCAGGGGGATAGCTAGATTATAGCAGCGAATATGAGCTACAGCTGTCAAAAGGTACTGGTCTTCCAGTGAAAGCCAATGCATTAAGTGGGGGATCAGGTGACAGTAGCAAGCCTGACTCTGCGCTGCAACTGTCAAGAGATACCAGACTTTCTTTGGAAGGAGAACTGGGGATGATTACAAAGAAATAGTTGAGAAAGGCTTAGCTGTCTGATCCTATTTTACAGAACTTTAGTGTGTCAGGGACAGGGGATGTCTGTATACATAGGCAAGGAGTAATTGTACAAAAACTGGACTCCCAAATGATAGCTAGAGGGAGATGTAATATAATATCCGGGAGAACCAAGGGCCTACTGATGGACAGTTCTGGCCATAGCCCATGATGATCATTGTTCATGCAAAAAGGCTTATAAAAATTTCTGTTGGCCAGGAATTGCAAAAGACATAACGCAGTACTGCTAGACCAATGCCAAAAGGTTGGAAAAGCAGCAGGTAAAGCTAGGGTTGCTTTCACATCTTTGTTGGTTGCAAGTGAGTTGGTTTTATTTTGTTTTGCCTATTCTATTTAGACAGGTATCTACAAGGCTAATTCTTTTAGCTAGAAGTTAGTAATATATAAAATAGTCATCATTTTCTTAAAATATCTTTCTGTTAAATGCTTAGTTTTATATATTTTCTCTGTTCAGAACTTCTTCCTGTATGTACATTTAATTTATCAGATGTATTACTCAATTTTCTGTTAGTAAAGCATTTTAATTAAGTTTAAAATTATGTGGTTGTTTACATGATTGCTTGCTTGTTTGTTTAACAGTACTGCTTTGTAGTGATTAGTTATTGTTTATCTGATTCCAAGTGAGAAAGACTGCTGAGTTGCAACTCCACGTGAGAAAGACTGCTGAGTTATAAACTACTTTTAGCTTGATATGTTTTATGTGGCTTATCTTCTATGAATGGACTATAACTACTAATCATGTGCGTGTGCTAGACTTGGTCTAGGT